>NC_137604.1:32440465-32492965 GCF_963280865.1 Gymnoscopelus braueri | reverse complement strand
TTAAAACAAAAACAAAATCAACATTCCAGTGTATACCCAACCAGCAACTCATAATACAGCCTCTCTCGGGGAGTAATTAGAAATGTGAATGCTGGCGTGATTTCACATCAACCCAAAATGCTATCCGAAGACGAAAACTAAGGGCATTTTGACTATCATTTCAGTTTGTTTTAGTTAGTAATGTAAACGCACAATGCAGTTTCAGCTAGTTTTAATTATTTTATTCATTTCAGTTAACGGAAATGTTTTTTTAATTTTACTTTTCATTTGTTTGTTAGTTATTAAACTATAATAAACTTATGACAGGGAGTAGAGGAGAGGACTCAGTACGCATCCCTGAGGGGCTCCTGGTGTTGAGGGTCAGGGGGTTGGGTGCAATGTTACCCATTTTCTCCACTTGTTGACGGTTCGTCAGGAAGACCAGTATCCAGTCGCACTAAAATTTTTCAGTGACTGGAGCCGGGACCAATTAATTAAATTAAGTTGAAGAATATGGGGTCAAAATACCAAATTATCTACCTACGAGCCTATATTTTTGATAGCAATTACTTCATTTGTTTGAATAATTACATTTCAGACAATGTGCCAAGCATAAACATGTTTTTTCCCACATTGATAATATTTGTTTTAGGATAATTTAATTGGTTTTCCTCCAGTCATTCTCTTACATTAGAGACACCTAAGCCAGCCATTTGCAGTTTTCTTGCCACTATCTCAAGGCCATCAGCATGATGCCTTGCAGAGATGGAAACTAATAGAACATCAAGAGCTTATGCTGCCAAATATGGTTTCTACAATATTAAATAAATTTGGAAGTAGGAAAAACAATCAGTAAAACAAAAAGGTCTGTTACACAGGCAAAGCATGGTGAGATGTTGTTTTTGTGCCATCAGCTGTCACCAGTAATTGCAATTTCTTTCTTTTTTTGGAGCTTCAGCATGATTGTCCATTTGGCCTCCAGTGGTACTGGTAAATCTACATCATTTATGCTAATGATGATGAGAGTACCACTGACAAACAGTTTACCCTTGTCTAAGTCGTCTCAGAGGCGCTGGTGTTAGTTGCTAAAGTGACAGAAGAGGCTCACACAGTAAAATCCTCAGTCTGAATTTAACTCAGAGTTCGTGTAAATGGAACCATTATGGACCCTCTGTGTCCATTTACACTCTCAGAGCTAAATCAGCACTCAGGATTTTACTATGGTATGCATTTTTACAGTGTGGCAATGAAGGGGCTAAGCCATCTAGAAGAGGGTTCTGTGTGTGTGTGTGTGTGTGTGTGTGTGTGTGTGTGTGTGTGTGTGTGTGAGTGTGTGTGTGTGTGTGTGTGTGTGTGTGTGTGTGTGTGTGTGTGTGTGTGTGTGTGTGTGTGTGTGTGTGTGTGTGTGTGTGTGTGTGTGTGTGTGTGTGTGTGTGTGTGTGTGTGTGTGTGTGTGCGCGTGCGCGTGCGTGTGTGTGTCTTCATGTCTTTCCGGGGCTAAGCCTGCAAACCACTGGACCGATCAGCACCAAATGTCTTCTGGCATGCACACTGCCAGAAGGAATATTGTGAATAATATGTATATATTATTATTTATTTATTTACCGTACTCACTTTTTGGAACTTTTTGAATTTATACTGGAGGTCAATGGAGGTCGGATGGGGCTGAAACGTTGCCCAAATATGGAGATGACTGACGTCACAGTGCTGATGTCATAGATGACTGACGTCATAGGCTAGTCACATGACGTCAGACGGTGTTATTACCTTGTTTGTTTATATGGGGTAGGAGCCGTGTTGCCAGATTCTGTGAGAGAAACAAGCAACCAGGTCTAGGAAAACCAGCCCAAAAGAAGCGACTATGGGCCACATGAGCACTTACATCAGCTATTTGAAAATAGCAGATCTACAAGCTCGCGATGCGACGCGTTGTGAGCTTGTAGATCGGTTATTTTCAAATAATAAGCAGATCTGGCAACCCTGGGTAGGAGACGGGCCCTATCTTGGGCGCCTTACCCCTTATCCCTAAACTTTTTTTTGCCATTTTTTACTATATTGAAAAACATTTTTAAATAGTTCAACGAGCCGATCTACATCGACACATTGTGAGCTTGTAGATCGGCTATTTGAACTAATGAGGCACAGTTTACGGAGCTAGTTCAGGCCAGGCAACTCAAGGGATTGTGCTAACCGATCAGGTGACTAAGTCACATGCACTCTTCTCCTGGTCGGTGGGTTATAAGTAATGCTCTGCCTACCTGTTCAGTCTGGTTGCGCTCTTCTGCTGCGATGACGTGCCGACGCTGCTGCTGCTCTGCTGCTGAGATCCTGCCGGATCTGCTGCCTTTGCTTGCCTACGTATGCTGCTGACCATGAATAGTCTCATCCCACCGCCTCCCCGGCATCCACCTGTAGGCTCTGTTTCTAGATCCCCATGGGGGTCTTTATTCATTCCCTGTAAATGCTATTTGGCATGTAACATTTATTAAAATGTTATTCTTACAGGGAATGAATGGATTCAGAGGCCTGACGCCAAACTATGCTTCCTTATGCTTTCTATATCCATGCTCAAGCTTGCTCAATAAATATATATTCTAATCCAATCCAAGAGTTGTCTGACTGAATTCTAAAATGTTTTTAAAAATCGTGAAAAAAAAATGCTAAAAAGCTTTAGGGATAAGGGGTAAGGACGCCGTCCAAGATAGGGCCCACACATGTATTCATTCCCCTGGGCACTGAGAGAAAGCTCGGGTGTATAATTATGGAGGATAGCTGTCAGGCCTTGTCACGGTGGCGTGACACTTGCAGCGAAGTCTGCAACCTGTAACCGTCCCTATAAAAGAAGAGTGTTCGAGGCCCGAGAGGAGAAAAGGGACCCGTGGAACACTGCAAGTCACAGCAGCATCCGTTGATTTATCCTGTTTGTGTCTAAAAGCAGCCAAATCAGCATTCCCTGGCCTATGGACCAACGCTCATTAATGGACCACTGGCCCTTGTAATAGCACCATATAAATTCACCTCATGCTCAGGGCATAAAATGGTAAGCAGGTGTGCAGAAGGAAGTAGGTATGTGCGGGTGTGCGTGCGTGCGTGTGCGTGTGTGTGCGCACGCGCGCGTGTGTGTGTCCTAATCATATATCATCGTATAACGTCAGCACAAAATGCATTCGTTCATGGCTAATGATATGAGGTCAGTGCAAGGCACTCATAGACAACATTTGCTCTTCAGCCTCCCTTCTTACTGTAGCCTTCCCCTCAAAAAAAAATCATTATACCAGTATCTTATTAGTGCTCGCAGATTGATTCTTGCATCAGGGCCAAATGGCAAAGGAAAAGGTCATGGTTATTAACCCATGAAGACCGGGAACGCATCTGTGTGTCATTTTTAGATTGCTTTGGCTATTCAAAAATAGCAGATATACAAGCTCATAGCGCGGCACTGAGTGCGCTATGAGCTTGTAGATCTGCTATTTTAGAAAAATCATGACAATTTGTGCAAAAACTGTTTTGGGAAAAAACTTAGGTTGCTATAGTCAGTGGTTCTCAAACCTTTTGCATGTCAAGGACCCCCAAAATGATATGTATTTGGCCGTGGACCCCCAACTCAAAATATGTTGTTCCAGGGACCCCCAGAAGCAAAGATTTGAGTTTAAAATGTTCGCTTTAACATGATTTTTCAAAAATAGCAGATTTACAAGTTCATAGTGCGGCACTCGGTGCCGCGCTATGAGCTTGTATATCTGCTATTTTTGAATAACCAAAGCATAAGATAATGGTTAAAGTGGTTATGCGTTCCCGGTCTTAATGGGTTAAGACATAGAAAAGTGCATTGGATATTGTGACATTCAATAATATAGATACTGAACTCATTTAAAGTCAAATGTTCATCCCTAAATGTCAACATGGATCACCATGTAGCGGCTGATTTTATTACATGGATTAGCATTGTTCGAATCTTCAACGCTTCATGGCTAAGGTATTGTAGCTACCGGCTTACTCTGTGAAGGCTTACTGTTGCAGAATCCGAGAAGCTTATACGCAGCGACTCAGAGAATCTTTACTGTCACTGATGAAAACAAACGCCAGCGAAGCCTCTACTGCGTATTCCTTTACCTCCCTCAGGGAATACCTAGAGAGGAGTCTGCTATTGGGCAGATAATGTTATGCTTTTCAAATCCCTCCGTACGTGTTTGTATGTGTTTTATCTGCACCGTTCAGAGAGTGCGTTTGTGCTCTGCATGCCGTCGATGTGTCTTTCCGTCGGAGCTGAATTTGTACATTATAGTAGTGCCTTCAAATCCATACTTAGGGATTTCACGATCTTGGGGAAGGATATTGCTTTAGCATATAAAATACACTTGTACAATGATATACAACAGCACATATAGAATGTTGTTAATAAACCTCAGGGGCATTTATGTGTGGATCTTGGTCATGTACTGCAGTGATACAGTAACTCAAAATGCACACATTGAACACAATGTTGAACAGGAACCAACTATTTATATATCTGACTTTATAGTATAATTAGTTAATAATAAACCAAATTGACCTGATTCCACATTATTTAGTAAGCATCCTGTACATTTTGGTACCTTTGATGTTAGTACATTTATTTATACATGAAGAATTTAAACTATAGTTTAAAGGAACTCCTCGAACCCCTGACCTCCACCCTCTCCCTCCGCTCTGGAAATTCAAACACACTCAAAACCCACAAGAAGAAGCGCAGCAGGCCCCCATGGTCCCCCATGGTGTGGAGCTTCTTCTTGTGGGTTTTGAGTGTGTTTGAATGGGGGACCATGGGGGCCTTCTGCGCAGCCGCTCCTTGGCTGGGGAATGCCCTCCCTGACCATCTGAGAGCACCACAGTCCTTTGACGCTTTTAAAATGGGTCTTTAAACTTTTTCTTAGCTGTATAGTATTATTATTTTAAATCATTTTTCTTGAAATATAGCACTTTGAGATTTGGTTCAAATATAAAGTGCGTTACAAATAGAATGTATTTACTATTACTATTTTAAATGATTGTGTCACCTGTGCCATACCATCAAAATGACTGCTGTTATGAGACTAAAGCTCACTGGTTCTCGCGTGGGGCCTGGGGCTTCCCAGGGGTTCTTGAAGGTTCCAGGGGGTCCCCAGCTAAATGGGGAGTGTTAGGAGTGTAAATGGAACCAAACGGACCCTTATGGTCATTTTGCTTCCATTTGTGCACTCTTAGAGTTACAGTAAATCAACACTGAGCAGTTCACAGAGTAGAATGGAATCTCAGAGATAAAAAAAATAAAATCATATCACATGGGGTTCTGTGGCCTAATGCATATCAAACTGGGGGTCCTTGAAAACACAAAAGGTTGAGAATCCCTGCATGAGCCAATGATGAACCTTTTCTTACCAGACCTTTTATTATTACGTAGTATGATATTGAATGTGCTCAAAATCATGTAACCGGTAGCATTGGGATACATGCCTTGGGCCAGGTCCACCGTTTTCCCAGGTTCTCCCTGCAAACCCCTCTGATATTCTCATTACCTGGGAGACAGCTTCCCGTCTGTAGTTCTTCTAGCCTTGATGACAGCGCCTGCATGCCTCAATCCACAGGAGAGCCCTTTGTAGGAAGGAGACATGGATCAACATCTGTACTGTACATCTTTGTGTGTGTGTGTGTGTGTGCGTGTGTGTGTGTGTGTGTGTGTGTGTGTGTGTGTGTGTGTGTGTGTCTGTGTGTGTGTGTGTGTGTGTGTGTGTGTGTGTGTGTGTGTGTGTGTGTGTGTGTGTGTGTGTGTGTGTGTGTGTGTGTGTGTGTGTGTGTGTGTGTGTGTGCGTGTGAGAGAGAGAGAGAGAGAGAGAGAGAGAGAGAGAGAGAGAGAGAGAGAGAGAGAGAGAGAGAGAGAGAGAGAGAGAGAGATGCGCACCTGTGTGCAAAGGGGAATTCATGCTACAGTACTTGGCGACTTTATTATCCTTGTTAATCTATCCAACAGGATGCCTAAAGTTACAAAGTGTTTGTGTGTGTGTGCGTGCGTGTCTGTGAGAGACAACGTTAGAGAGAGAGAGAGAGAGAGAGAGAGAGAGAGAGAGAGAGAGAGAGAGAGAGAGAGAAAGAGAGAGGGAGGTCAAATAATGTTTCACTGCGGTAAGGACAACTGCAGTTTTTGTTGGCCTGGAGAAAGATGGATTTGTATTTCAGTTAAACATGCTGGTTACATGGGACTATAAAGAGTAGTTACACTACTGACACTCGTTAAAAATCCCGGTACAGAAGCAGGAACTGTTGTATGATTTAAACATAGACCCATCCAAGAAAAGAAGAGAGAATAAAAATACCACTTTTTGATTGATTGTTAGTACCCCCTTGAGGCTGTGCTGCTTCGTACACCCATCCAAAACAGTTTGGCTTGATGTTTTGGCACGATGATGATGGCACTAAAGGAAAGGACATTGGGTCATTCAAATGTTCAGGAGAACGTGGATGTGCAAGTTTCATAGCAATCCACCCTTTAGATTTAGATATTATCTTATGTGAAAGTGGACGTTTTGGCCTAAGGGTGGCAATAAAGGAAAGGCCATGGGGTCGCTAAATCAATAGGATGCATCCTCCGTGGCGCTCGAATGAACTTATTACAGTAGGTAATTAGATAAGATTAGTTTTGTCTTATCTGCTCAGTATGTTCTTTGGTGTTTTTTTGTTGTCTTATTTTCTTATACTTTATGATCTGTTTGTATTTATTCTTTTGTTTTGTTCTTGGATACTTATACATTCAAACTGTATGTAATACGGTGAGGTTCTCTTTTAATATATCCCTCCTAGGGCTTCTTACTTCACCGGCACAAAAATCTTCTGTCATCTTTCCAAGGAAAGAAGTAGGTTACTATGTATAATGTATATGATTCCTGTTGTGCAAATCAATAAATCCATCAATACTAGGAGCAGTAAAAGTATATAACAGAAAAACGGTGGGGGGTAATTTTTTTTGGCATGCTTGAAAACTTGTCTAGGTCCAGCAGTAAATTGCAGACTGCAGACTAAATTGCAGGTGCTCTTTTATGGCGGTTTTGAAGGAGGGTTGAAGGAGTTCAGTTTATGCTGAAGAAGGCTGAGCCAAGGGTTCATTATCATGAGCCTGGCCAAACGAGCACAGCTCCCCCAGATGTGTTGACCCAGATATACGTGACCTTCATCAGACCAGTGCTGGATTATTGTGGTTCACCTGTCTGGGCTGGCCTCCCAAAACATTTGATCCAGGTCTAGGTCTGACTAGTTTGTTTTGAGAGGACTGTAGTTTAGATTTTAGTGCCTTTGAGGTGCTAGAGTACCATGAGGTCCATCATCCATGCATAGTCAAAATGACATTGGATGAGTGCTCCAGCTAGTGTCCTCAGTGCATTCCAACTGACCAACGAGGAGATCCTGCAGCATGTGGGCAATGATTGGAGCAATAGAGGAGCAATAGAGGCGGCTGCATCTCTTGAGAAATCTGGAGGGGATATTGTTGTGGCCAGTGGCCTTGTTTGGTTGCAGGGCACTTAAGTTTTTAAGAACATCATCAGTTGTCACCGTGGTGAGTTTGAAATGGTCTTTGCGTACACCTAGGTTTTGGTAGAATGCTGGGATGTGCTTTGTACACCATAACGCCCAAAATGAGTGGGCAGTATGTTAACCGGTGTGGTGATGTTTCCGCACTGCCAATGCCAGCTGAGTTCACCTCAAGTACATCATAAAAATCATCTTGACCAGGAAGTCTTGATGGCGCCAATTAGTAAGGGTTTAGCTTTCGGAAATATCATGTCAACCCACACAGTTTCAATTGAGCTACGACCCAGGTCAGAACGAAACTATGTTAAAGACTGTGTAGGCTTCAATCTCTATCATTCGGGTTCATTCTCCTGGGACCATGAACGTGCACAGCAAATCCTGTGGTAGCCCAGCAAGTATGTTTTTTTAGATAATATTGATTATGTCTAAAAGTGAGGCAAGATGTCTCCCCCTGAAGATACTGAAGATGGCTTTAAAAAGTAAACTGTTGCCCACACATAACCTAGTACCACAAACTGTTCTGTTCTGACACGTTCTAGTCTATTATGGTGTGCATCTTTGAGAAGCGCTTTTGAGAAGGTTTTCAACTGCTGAACATGAACAATTATTGATTCTCTCCGGGTATATTTTGTGAGACCTTTTCATGAAGTGCACCGTTTACTGAGAAGAGTCTGCATTTAAAACTATACAGGGGAGAAAATAAATGATAATATGCTATTATATAACGCATAACAACTATAGCGTTTTTAATTGCAGCCAGAGTGGGTGCCACCTCACTGAGCTGTTAATTTCATAAGGCTGGAAAACATCATGTTATCAGGACTTTTAGCCTTTGTGCAAACATCCTTTTTAATTACGACTGTTCGTTCAGAGCTCATATTTACAGAGGAGGAAGTGGAGCGTGTGTGTGTGTGTGTGTGTGTGTGTGTGTGTGTGTGTGTGTGTGTGTGTGTGTGTGTGTGTGTGTGTGTGTGTGTGTGTGTGTGTGTGTGTGTGTGTGTGTGTGTGTGTGTGTGTGTGTGTGTGTGTGTGTGTGACTCAGAGAAAGTGGAAAAAAGGAACTGATACAAGAGAAACAATAGACAACACTGCAAAGGACATGAGGTTCTGTTGAAAATTAGTAATTACATGGGTGAGGGGATGGGGGATGGGGGGGGGCTGTTACATCTTTGCCCCATCCGCTTTGTCTGTCTGTTAACAGGATATCTCAAAAAGATAAGAACGGATTTGCATGAAACATTGTGGAAAGGTTTGTCATGGCAGGGAAGAGCTACTTAATTTTCACGTTGATTGACCAAAAAGTGAGTGAGTGAGTGAGTGAGTGAGTGAGTGAGTGAGTGAGTGAGTGAGTGAGCGTGCGAGTGTGCATACGTGTGTGTGTGTGTGCGTGCGTGTGTGAGACTAACTCGCAATGATACGTTTATCGATGATAATTATGCTAGACTACATATAGTCAATGTATTAATTCAGTATTCTTTAATAAAGAACTCATTATTTGAAACCATGATAAAATAATGTTTTATTGTAATATATATATATATATATATATATATATATATATATATATATATATATATAACATTGAACCTCTTCCCTAAACGGGAAGTGGCAGTGTGCATGGCACTGCAACGCCTTATGGACAAGCTGCCCACCCCACCCACCCATCCATCCCCAGCTGATGAATCTGTTGAAGAACATATATAATTGCCTAATCCTTCATTTCAGCATTCAGATATCCCTGTGTGACAGTTCTATCTTTATTCCCAAAGGTTCACTACTACAACTGTCTCCCATATCTACAAAACAATGAGTGGAGAACATTTCCTTTTCTCTTTGTGGTCAGTGATGCAATACCGTATAAATTAAGAGATTGGATTTAGAAGATGGGAAAAAGTAACTGTTACTGTATAGTATAGGAATGAATTTCAGAGGAAAAGGGGCCCCTAGTTCAGGACTGATAGCACCGCTATAAATCAAAGTTGATTTGGATGTAAAGGTACAGACAAACATTCCATTAGCTCCTTAATTCAATTTTCCATCTATGGTTTATGGAGCAGCAGTTCCTTGGCTGCGCTTTAGTCTGGCATCAGAGATTAGTCTAGCTGGATTGTCTGGCTTGCTGGCTTTGTTTAATGTTGAAGTCTTGTCAGTATACATCCCAGGTCTCTCTCGCACGCTCGCGCTCTCGCGCTCTCTCTCTCGCGCTTCTCTCGCACTCTCTCTCTCTCTCTCTCTCTCTCTCTCTCTCTCTCTCTCTCTCTCTCTCTCTCTCTCTCTCTCTCTCTCTCTCTCTCTCTCTCTCTCTCTCTCTATTTATTATCCTTCTCCTGGTTGGATAGAAGGATAATAAAGTCGCCAAGTAACATGAATTCCCCTTTGCACACGTCTGTCTGTCTGTCTGTCTGTCTGTCTGTCTGTCTGTCTGTCTGTCTGTCTGTCTGTCTGTGTCTCTCGCACACGCACACACAGACGCACACACACACACACACACACACACACACACACACACACACACACACACACACACACACACACACACACACACACACACACACAATAAATATTTAATTTGAAATATTTATTTATGTCCACATAAACAGAAGTACAAGAATGCCTTGTACAAAGGACATAAACACTGCCAGTCAGACATTGGAGAAACAGCCAGTTACAAAGTGCATATAAGGCAGAACATTGTTACATACAATAATGATGGCATACTTGTCAAACACAGCAGACAACAATCATGGATAAAGGAAACAACGCCTCCTCCAAATTGAGTGGCTTCCTATAATAGCTGATATTGAGCAATACCTTGCTAACTGTTTGGCCCTCTTTTGGAGAGGCCGGCCATTTGAAGGCCCCTCACAACCAACTTGTGGACGTACCCACGGCTGGGGGTCGGTTTTGTCAACGGGGGGGTTCACTGTTTTAACCCAGCAACCCTATGTAGGTTACGCCACTGCTGAAAAGCATCCCAGCCCAAACAGTAACGTAACTAATAATCGCACGACCCGGAAGTGACCGTAATAATCCTAAAACGGGAGCAAAAATATAAAAAAAAAAAACATTTAAAAAAATGGCGCGGCCGTTCTGGAATTGTCCCAAATTTCCCAGTGGCCAGCACGTCCCTGCCCTATTTAGACAATCTGTGGTGCACAGCGCTGAACCCAAGAGGCAAAATGCGTCGGGGGTGTGTCCACAATTTAGTTTTGCTACAGTAGTTATCTGGGCATTAAAGTTGGCGCACGGTGCAAAGGGGTTGTACAGTATTTAGACCTTGAATTAGTCATGGGTGTTACAATTAGTGTCGGCTGCCATTACATTTGAGGAGCAAATTCTAGGGCATTGATATTTAAACGACTGATTTAGAATTTTCTGCTGAGTAAAATTGCATTTCACCATGGAAGCAGCATTAATATGATATAATGATGTCAGCATACACCTGGGAAACAAAAGCTCTCTGTTTGCAAAAACATCACATGAAGGAGAGGAGGACAAACGCAGTGGTCGTGCTGCTGTGGTCAGAATCAATAGGCTACAGTCAGAATGACCGTATAGCCTAATGTCTCCTCATGCCAGACATCTGTGATATCATGAAAATAACAACTTAATATTCAACATGTTCATTTCTCTGTAGGGTTACTTTCTTTAACTGCATGTGTGGATATTGATTATGCTTTCTTACCGTACATTACTTACCTGTATCCTCTCAACAATAAAAGTAGGCAGGCTATTTATGGAAATAAATGCATTTCTCTCTCTCTCTCTCTCTCTCTCTCTCTCTCGTCTCTCTCTCTCTCTCTCTCTCTCTCTCTCTCTCTCTCTCTCTCTCCTCTCTCTCTCTCTCTCTCTCTCTCCCTACACACAACCGCCTATCTTTGGAGGCGCACAACAGACCGGGGTGGAAGATAGGGCCCTAACTTGAAGTGATGTTCTCTTAGGGCGGTTTATTAAATGGCATACAAGAAGAACAGAATACAAATCTGAATAAGAAAGACATCTCAAAGCTTTGCTGAAGGAGTGTATTAGCACCTTTAGAGTTTGGCAGGAATGCATTAAAAAAAAAGCAATTGACACATTAGAAATCTGGGACAGTAGACTTCTTCTCACAATGGCCTCTTGCCATGTGCACAAGTCCTTCAGTTGTCTGGAAGAAGGTCATTAGGATGTGGCTTGTATACTTATCACAGACTCTTGAATGTGTGCGCGTCTGCAGACACCACATTGTAGTAATCAGAACCACGCCGGGTCTGCTGTCTGTGGACACACACACGCGCACACACACACACACACACACACATACACACACCCACACCCACACCCACACCCACACCCACACCCACACACTCACACTCACACTCGCACATGCACATGCACATGCACACACGCGCGCGTGCGCCAGATTAATAATTGAGTAATAACAGTTAAAATGCTTCAGTCGGCGGGGAATGGAAATGGCAGCAATGTTGCTCTGGTTTTGTGTGAAATTCACAGACAGGCACACGCACACATAGACAGACTGGGAGTTTGTTCCATTGAATCAAAGGAGTTATTTGCATCCTATACAACACAAAAGCCTTTTGTTGGTTGGTTCCCAGATACTCTAATGGTGGCTTTTCGACACTCTAGTCTACAGAGCATACAGTGCATCCACAGCATACCACGTTTACACCAGCGAGCCTCCCAGGAGTCTCATACTGTACCTGCAGCCAATACAGACAAAGGCCATTAAATGAACCCTAGGGTCCCAATTGCGGGCACTGGGAATGTCATAATAACAGAGGGAACTTCTGCTCTCAACATGTAGCAACATGGAATGTTATGAGTTTATGAGCATGCTATTTTAGCTGTAAGAGATGGTGTAGAGAGAAAAAAGGTCACACAGTCAATGAAGAATACAGAGATTAAGCGGTTGATTAATGAGCACAGATCAGGATGCAAACGGAATGGGAAAATCTGGTTAATAAAGCAAAGGGAGAGAAAATAAATCATAGAATTATCCTGCTTAAATAGGAAATGAAAGAATGAATGAGCCCATACCATAAATATGATTACCACTGGACTTTTCATCAGATTTGTATGCCAGATTTTAATTAGATTCATCAACTGTGTTTGTACGGTGTCTGATAAATTGGGTCATTCTTGTAAGGAAGGCCTTGCTGCTTGCTAGTGGAGAAATCACCCTGAGGAGGTGCGCACACACACACACACACACACACACACACACACACACACACACACACACACACACACACACACACACACACACACACACGCACACGCACGCACACACACAAACACACACACACACACACACGCACGCGCACACACACACACACACACGCACACACACATGCTGCTGCTGCAGCTGCTCAGACAAGACAGAATAGCGACAAAATGAAAAGATACTGGTGTGGTGGGTGGATGAGTTGGACAGCGGAGTGTAGTAGAATTTTGTGCTAAAGGCATATTTCTGAAGTTATACTTTTTTCCCTTCTTCTTCTACCAAGCTCTCTGGTGTGGTTCAAATGGAATAAAAAGAGAAGTGTCCATTTTCATCAAGGCATCACATTCTGTAATTCCTCAAACTTGAAGATTAAAGAAAGCAGGTATATTGGCCTTAAAATGGCTTTCTGGGACCAAAGCACTAAAAAGGATCCATGCAAAATGCCTGAAATGGTTATTGAGGCGCATGTCGGGCAGAAACCTTGTATCTCCATATTTCAGCTTTTTTATGTTTTTTTCGCTGATCTACAAGTTCATAACGCATCACATTGCAACGCGTTGTGAACTTGTAGATCTGCTATTTTCACTTTTATTTTTTATTAACTGTTTTGGACATAGAAGGTTTCCACCCAACAGACAGAATGTGTTACTGTGTAGAGGGACAGGGTGGTGAGATCTTCCTATACAGTATATATATGGTGTGCAGTGGTAGACCAGAGTTCATAGTGAGTTCTCCATTCCTTTTGCATTACAGAGCTGACGAGTGGAACGGCTGAGCTGCCACGCATGGCTCTCACCACTACCTCATGGTGGTAACTTATTCAAGATGGTCGCTCACTTTTGTGTTGGTGGACGAATCGCCTTGTGAACTTGTGCATGTGTGTGTGTGTGTGTGTGTGTGTGTGTGTGTGTGTGTGTGTGTGTGTGTGTGTGTGTGTGTGTGTGTGTGTGTGTGTGTGTGTGTGCGTGTGTGTGTCTGTGTGTGTGCGTGAATGAGTTTTTGTCCTCTATGTTTTTCTGTTGAGCGCACGTACAGTATAGAGCTGAATGAGGTTCCCGCTTTTTCAAATCTCCATGGAAAAAGATGCATGTGTGTGCATGTGTGTGCGTGTGTGTGTGTGTGTGTGTGTGTGTGTGTGTGTGTGTGTGTGTGTGTGTGTGTGTGTGTGTGTGTGTGTGTGTGTGTGTGTGTGTGTGTGTGTGTGTGTGTGTGTGTGTGTGTGTTTACGCGCACAGACATCGCTCAGACAGCTGCTCTTGAATAAACATTGTTTACTTCATAATCGAGCAGGGAGAGCAGTAAGGGCCTGAACTCTTGTTGGTAACACACACATGCACACCTGAACACACCGACACGCACACATGCTCATACTATACAAACACACTGTGCACAGAACGAGACAGAAAGAGGGAGAGACACAGACGCGTGCAGACACACACACACACACACACACACACACACACACACACACACACACACACACACACACACACACACACACACACACACACACACACACACACACACACACACACACACACACACACACACACACACATTGATATGGGTATCAGCTTTATTAGGTGTAATCATCTCCATATAATCCATATGCATGCATCATGCATTAGACATCAAAGCAATTCTGCTTATGCAACGACCCATCACGGCTGCTGCACACCTGCATGCTAATTCCATAAACGGTAGAAGTCATTTTCCTGCAGCATGAATATGCAGCACAGATAATTATATGTTGATACTCACAGAGGGATACGTGGCCACTCTTAAGCACGCACGTGAACGCAAGCACGCACGTAAAAAGTAACATTTGCTTAGAGTGCATTTACATAAGTACTGTACTTAAGTACAATTTTGAGGTATTTGTACATTACTTGAGTATTTCCAATTTCCAATACTTCTACTCCACTACATCTCAGAGGCAAATATTGTACTTTTACTCCACTACAATTATTTGAAAGCTTTAGTTAATAGTTACTTTGCAGTTATAAATTGTGATATCATAAAACATATTAAACACTTTAGCCCTATTTTATACCTAGGCTATTTGAAAATAGCCGATCTACAAGCTCACAACGCGTCGCATCGCGCCGCGTTGTGAGCTTGTAGATCTGCTATTTTCAAACATTTTCGTACTTTTACTTTTGGTACTTTAAGTACATTTTGATGCCAATACTTTTGTACTTTTACTTAAGTTAATTTGGAATTCTGGACTCTTACTTGTAACAGAGTATTTCTATATTGCAGTATTGGTACTTTTACTTAAGTAAATCATTTGAGTACTTTTTCCACCACTGCGCACGCACGCACGCACACACACACACAAACACACACGCAAACACACAAATACACAAACACACACACACATAGACCCTCAGATATGGACACACATGCACGCACGCACAAATGCCCGCACACACATGCCCGCTCACACACGCCCGCACGCCCGCACGCACGCACGCACGCACGCACGCACGCACGCACGCACGCACGCACGCACGCACGCACGCACGCACACACACACACACACACACACACACACACACACACACACACACACACACACACACACACACACACACACACACACACATGCTGGCTGGTGTCAGAACCAGGATGCGGCGATGCGCTTGGTTCTCCTGCAGGAACAGATGGCCTCAACTCTGGAGGGATGATCACAGGGAGGATGCAGGTCAGGAACCAGCAAGGGAGGAAGGGAAGGGGACAGGGGGAGGGAGGGAGGGAGGGAGGTAGAGTAAAAGACAGGAGGGGGAAAAGGGAGGAGAAATAGGGTGGGTGGTAGAGAGAGCAGGGGCGGGGGTGGGGGGTGGAGGGTGGAGGGGGCATTGAAAGCTGGAAGGTATGATGATCAGCCGCCTGACGACAGGAAAAGAGATGTGAGGAGGCCGGAAATGAGGACTGATGGCGAAGGAAGAGAAGAAAGTAGGAACGCTGGCCCTGAGGCCAGTGGCGACACGAAACGGAAGACGATGGGGAAACGATAAGGGACAGGAAAGACGGATGAGGAGGTGGGGGGGGGGGGGGGAGCGGGGGTTTGCACTGCACAATCCTGAGCGTTCATTTGACTCTGAGAGTGTACAGATGTAACCAAATGAACCGATAAGGGTTACTTTTGAAAACTATTTACAAATGGATAAATGAACACGTGCTGCGTTCACACGGGCAGATACAAAGCTACAATGTACCAATGGAAGCCAGCGACATGAAGATACAAAGCAACATCCGACGTTTGTAGCTGCTACAAAAGATACAAAGATGCAAAGATACAAATTGAAGTTGAGCTGGGTTCAACTTCCAGATACAAAGATACAAAACTACAAATATAGCTCTGATGACACAACGCTGATGACATCAACGACCGTGTTGAGCAACACAGATACAAAGCGACAGAGCAACAAATATATAGTTATCTACGTATCTTTGTATCCCGTGTGAACGCAGCATAAGGATGGATCAACATACTGTATGTAAAAGCAAAAACCGTTGGGTGTAAGACGTCTTTTTTCTCCGTCACTGTGGACTTTGTTGCTGCATTTTGCTGTCATGAGGGACCGTGTGTACTGTTTGTGGCCGTGGCATTTTATACATTAAGACCTACTTGTTTTGTTCTGTGCTCGGCCCTGAGTGCAAGACAAATGTCCCTCTATTATAGTGGGACAATAAAAACTGAACTCGACTGAACTCGACTGGCTAAAAAAAAGAAAAACAAACGGAGGAGAGAGAAGAGAGCCATTGAATGCAGAAGCAGGGAAACAAGAGAAAAAAGATGTCAGATCACGTCAGGGTTTGTAAGAAGGCAGGATGCATGGTGAGGGAAGAAGAAAGGGGATTAAAAAAAAAGTAGGTGGGAAAGATGGTGGAGTTGGGGGTCGGGGGGGGGGGGGAGGGATGAAAGGATGGGTGAAATGAAGGGTATGGATGAAAAATGATGAAAGGACGGGTGCAGGCAGGAAGGGGTCCCACCGCAGACTGGAGGAATGGAGCAGAGACAGGACAGCAAATATGGAAAAGATCAATGCCATTACATTTGTCTTGCTTTCTCTCACTGGCTTGAGGTCTCTCTCTCTCTCTCTCTCTCTCTCTCTCTCTCTCTCTCTCTCTCTCTCTCTCTCTCTCTCTCTCTCTCTCTCTCTCTCTCCCCCAATCGGGAGGGGACGAGATGAAGAGAGAAAAGAAAAGGGACGAATATAGCCAAACAGGAAGATTATGTCGGTTTTGGGTTCAGATTAGGGTTAAGATCCAGTTAAACTGATTCAAGAATTCAAGGAGAGAGGGAAGGAGGAGAACGAATAATGGAAGGAAGATGAGGAGGGGGGGGGGAAACTCCAATGCTGCTCCAACCTAACCAATTAACTGACTGACTGACTGCTGACTATGAGATTCAATTCAAAGAGGCCTCACAGGTAGTTTGTGGTACTATCTGTGTAGGCCCTATAAAGAGAAGGTGCATTCGCCATCTGTTTTGAATAAGAGGTGTCATGTTTTGCAATTAATTAAACTTACATAAACTATTTATGTTATTAAGGCTTTGTGAGTTCCATTTAAAATAAAGTTTGACCATGACAGAGGCGCGCCGACTCAGCAGACCTTGAGGCCGAGGAGTCGCGCCCGAGCGCCTCCAGGCGCGAGTGCCCGCGGCGACCGGCCGATGGTCTGCTAGTCGACTCAGCGCCGTCCGAGTTATGTACCGATAAGCACAGAATCGTAAATAATATTGGTGGGGACTGCGTTTGCCCCACTGACTGTGTAATTAAACTTACATAGACTATTTCTGTTTTAAAGGTTTGTGATTTCTGTTTGACTGTGCAGGGCAGAGGCGTCAATTCTCTGAGTCATGGTAACCGCAGACCCTCGGATTTAAAATTATTTCCACTCTTTCTTAATTCCAGTTAAAGATGTGTTTACATTATATTTTATAACTAAGGGATAGGTGCTAAAAGGTTACAAGCTTGGAATCCAGTTAGCATATCTACAGTTCTGCTGTTCACACCTCCATTTTGGAAGACAATGAGCTCCCTGTTGATGGCCCAATTGCTGATGGCTCTTGGTATCAATGTGTCTTCATTAATATTCTCACTAACTCAACAATGAGATCTCCCACTTAACTATGTGGTTTGATGTAGGTGATCAACTCCATTGTTTAGTTTAGTGAGAATTTGTGAAGGGTTTCAGTTCTGTTGGGCAGTTTAAAAGTTTAAACCACCTGGATATTTTGTGCTAAGTCTTGTGATCCATTCTTTTTCATGGAATCTTCTCTGTCCAATTGTCCAGCGGTCATTGTATTCCAAGCCACATACCTTTATAGCCTCAATTCCATGTGTCATAAAGTGTTGAACAATTAACAAATGGGTATCCTTTTCATTATTAATGGTATATTTATGTTGGCTTATTCTAATTGCTATGGAGTTGCTCGTCTCTCCTACATATTGTAATCCACATACTTGGCAAGTAA
Organism: Gymnoscopelus braueri; assembly: GCF_963280865.1. Lineage (NCBI taxonomy): Eukaryota > Metazoa > Chordata > Actinopteri > Myctophiformes > Myctophidae > Gymnoscopelus > Gymnoscopelus braueri. The sequence continues at coordinate 32,474,732 of NC_137604.1, read as the reverse complement.
TCAGATAAACACAATTTCTGGTGTTGTATGTGATGTTCTGTCTTAGGATAATTATATTTTTGTTTGTCCTGTTTTTAACAGTTTGTTTTGGGCTAAAGTAGTTAGGCCTTGTCCTAATTACCTGGTTCCATGGTTTCAATTTGCTGTGGACCAAGTGGTCTTTTAAGTTTTTGTTTCTCCTGTAGGCCGAGATTATGTTGAAGTTCTGTAAGAGGTCCCCTCCCCTGTTTTCAAAATTTCTTTTGATGGCTCTGTTTGCCAGTAAACTTTGGCTAGAAAATGTGGTTACTAAAGCTAGTGTGGGTTTCTCATTCCTTATTTTCACTTCCTGGAACGTGTTGTATGCTTTCCTGAGAAATGTTCTTGTATATCCACGTTTCCTTAATGCTGTGAACAGAGTCTTGTAGGCTTTTTCAAAATCTGCTGCTTGTGTGCAGATTCTCTTGAAACGTAGGAGCTGTGACTTGACTATTCCTGCAAAACAATGGGTTGGGTGGAAGGAAGTTTTGTGGAGCAATGCATGTGTATCAGTCTCCTTAAAAAATACCCTTAAATCCAGTTTGCCGGTGGTATTGAAGTCTTTTCCTTTGAAGACTGTCACATCCAGGAAGTCAATATGTTCTTTGTTAGTGACATATTTCACTGTTATTGAGGCATGATGTGTGTTTAGGATTTGGATGAACTGCTCAAATTCCTCTGTGGAGTGCTCAAAAACTCCAAAAATATCATCTAGAAACCTGAAATAATGTGTGGGTTTGAATCTGCACTTTTTGAGTGCGGTTTCTTCCCACAAAGCCAAATAAATGTTGGCATAAGATGGTGCAAATTTCTTTCCCATGGCTGTTCCACTGATCTGAAGGAAGGTTTTCCCATCAAATGTGAAATCGTTTTTGGTCAAATTTAATTCTAGCAATTTCAATAGTTCTGCGTCTGGTCTTTGTCTGTCAGGGTACTTTATAAAGATATCTCTGATTGCCTTCAGCCCCGCCACTGTGTTTATATTGGTGTACAAACTGTCAACATCTATTGAAAACAAAATGGCCCCCTGAGGCACTGTGATGTTTTTTATTTTATCAATAAAGTCATATGTATCCTTAATGTAGCTTGGATGTTTTACAGATAGTGGGTTTAAGTAGAATTCAATAAATTCTGCTGTGGCATATGTTTCTGAGTTACAATCCGAAACAATTGGGCGACCAGGTGGAATTTCATAAGGAATAGTCCATGTACTAGGGTCCTTGTGGATTTTGGGTAAAAGGTAGAGAATTCTAGCTCTTGGGGAATTTTCGCCCCGTAGGTACTTCTCTTGTTTCTGATCTATAAATTTTTTCTTTCTTAATTCGGTGATGACACCCCCAACTTCTATTGCTGTTTGTTTAAAAATGGGTGCCTCCAACTCCACATAGTGATTTGAGTTATTCAACTGTCTTAAACCCTCAAAAACATATTGTTGTCTGTCCAAAATGACTATACGGCTCCCTTTGTCTGCAGGCTTAATCACAATGTCCTGGTTGTTAGCTAATGATCTTAGAGCTCTCACCTGATCTGTTGTGATGTTATTTTTTTCTCTCAGGTGTCCTGGTACATTTTGTACTGTGGCTCTGTCCATCTGGATCAATTGTTTTAGGTTGTCCGGTATTTTGTCCTCGTCTGGTTCCCAGTATGATGGAAGGTGGAAGCGCGGAATTTCCGTGTTGTTTCCAACTCCAAAATGTGTAGCTAATTTGAGTCTGCGATGGTATTTTGACACATCTATTCTCAAGCTTTGTGATTGTTGTTTGTAGATGTCCAGGGTGGGGACGAATGACAAACCTTTTTCCAAAAGTGTTTTCTGGTGTTCGTTTGGTCGGAAAAAATGAGACAGATTAATTATATCCGACTCCATAAGGCCCTGCCGGTTTGAGCTGTCGGGCCGTATTAGTTTAAAGAGTTGAGCCAGTGCTGTAGCATCAGTTTGGCTGTGTCTTCTTCCCAGTGGACGTTGTCTGATCCTGTTTTGAAGTGGGTTGCGGGCAATTTTGGGAGGTGGGGCTCTTTCTTTATTTCTTCATTTAGGCTTATCAGAATATTCTTCGGGTCAGTTCCTAGGCTTTCTGAGTAGTTGATTAGTGCTATGCGTCTGTCTGCGCAGGGGAATTGTTTTTTGGCTGTTGTGCGGAGTTTCTTCAAGGCTGTGTGGCTTGTTTTTCTAGTTCTTTGGTTCTTGTTGTTAATTCCCACCGAGATGATGAGGTGTGTGGCCGTCTCATTTTTCTCAGCCTTGCTCAGGACTGTTTCGGCCCATTCCAGGTTCATTCCAGAGTAGGATTCTATCTGGACTCTGTCATCTGTGATTGTCGGGATCCGAGACAGGTTGGAGTCTCCAATTATGATGATGTCTCGGTTTGGTACTAATCTCCATTTGTGTTTGTTTTCCTTATTTAAGCCTCTCCAGTGGCGTGGTTTTCTTGGTTCTGTCTCGTTGGTTTCTTCTCGTGCTGGGGTCTCCCTCTGTGTATTAGTGTCTTCGGTAGGTCCCTCTGGTATTGTCTGGTTCCCTTCACTGTTCCTCCTCTCCTGGGTTGTCCTCTGGGGTGTGTCTCTGGGTGGTGTAGTTTGCCCCCTGGTGGGATTATCCCTCTGTGGTTTGGGTGTGTTTCTTGGGTTCTGTTCTGTTCTGTTAGTGACCTTCTGTTTCCTTTGGTTTCCATTCGGTCCAATCTCTGCCCATGGCTCCTCGGGTGTTCTGCTGCTTGTTGTAGGCAGGTCTGGGAACTCTTCCTGTGTTAGTTCTACTGGGCCCTGTGTTGTTGCTGCTACGGTCCCCATTCCTCCAGTTGGGTCTTCTCTTGTTTCTACCGTGCCTGGGTTGCCTGTAGAGGGAAAGGAAGGAGGGGAGGACGGGGATGGGGGAGGACGGGGGACCTGTGGTGTGGGGTGTGTTGTGGTGTGTGCTTTTGTGCTATATAATTCTGTTACTGCTGTACGGGCTAAGCCCAGTGTCTTCTCTGTTAGGCGCCTTCCTAGATTTTTTCTTGCCCATTTAGTGGCAATGGAGAAGGCCCTGTCGTATTCCCGTGTTAAGCACTGGGATAGGTCCTTTTTTGTGTTTTCAATCAATGTGTTAAAGTGTTCTATTAATATTAACAAAGTGGTGTAAGACCAATTATTATGTCGGTTTTGGGTTCAGATTAGGGTTAAGATCCAGTTAAACTGATTCAAGAATTCAAGGAGAGAGGGAAGGAGGAGAACGAATAATGGAAGGAAGATGAGGAGGGGGGGGGGAAACTCCAATGCTGCTCCAACCTAACCAATTAACTGACTGACTGACTGACTGACTGACTGACTGACTGAATAAATGAATAAACGAAGCTTCAAAATGGCGATCTGCGTGTTCAAGCTAACAGAAGGACTGCGAAGGCTCTTGAGCTTTGACAGTATCTGACACCATGTAGAAAAGATAATTAACAGGTTTTATGATGCTCAATCAATGCAGGGCCAAGGGCAACGCTGACACCCCCTACTATTCAATTTAAAAAACAATATCAAATGTTGCCAGGGTTATCGTGCTGACAACGTGCCGCGAAGCGGTGTGTCGATCAGCGTGTTAAGATTTCGGTACCGAGCATTGGCCTGGTTATTCCGTGGGTGAAATAGGCTCTTTCTCACCCCCTTGCCCTCCTCCTCTCCCTCTCCCCATGCCTCTCTCTCTCCATCTCCCTTCCCCCCTCCCTCCCTGTCTGTCTGTCTCTGTCTCTCTCTCCCTCACTCCCCCCCCCATGCATCTTCCTCTCTCGCTGATCGAGCTCTGGTCTGCCATCACACAACCCAACAGAAACCGACGCCTTACAATGTCGATACCTATGCGCTGACTTCGGGCATGTCCATATTTGGACACAATCCGCACTCTCACCCAGGGCAGGGTTTTAATAAGAGGAGTAATATTACAACTTGAACCGTGTGTCCGGGAGAACAAATATGATTCTCTTCCTACAGCTCCAGTAACCTGGCCAGTGGCCAGCCACGTTAAATCCCTGCAGTTCAGTCACTTTTACTTTGAAAAAAAAAAAAAAAAAAAAAAAAACTAGTAGTGACAGAGTAAACTAGAAAATGTGCTCCTCGGAGCACAAGTCTCCGCCAGCAGACCTGTGCTATTTTAATAGCACGGGTCGTCTTGGTAGAACGGGTCGTCTTGGTAGACTGCGCGTGGTTTTTGGTGTTCTGCAGGGGCGTCTGAATATGTAGTGTCTGCATCTAAAAAATGTTCTTCTTGAAGCAATGTGTCATATGGGAGTCGTCGTAATTGACTGGTTTGTTCAAATGCTTGTCTGTCTTCTTCATCTTCATTGTCTTGAACAGTTTCAGCAGTTGATTGGTGTGTTTGATCTATGTCAGTTTTCTCTAGTGCTACATAATGTATTTGATCAAGGTGGCCAATTGTTACAGTATTAAGACTTCGGCCTTGTTGTGGGATCAATTCAACTCTATAGTCCTCTTCTGTGTTACTGTTGTAGATGAGTATGCTTTCTTAGCTTTGGCCTTCTGCGCCTTTGCTTGACCAATGTTAGGTGTTCTCAGAGGGACACACACACTGGAAGGTACTGAAGGTACTGTTCCAATCAAGACTGATTGATCCTGTCTTACCTCACTTCAAAAGGCATAATGGCCTTTTGAAGTGACACACACCTATTTATAGGATTTTATTTCGTCATGCGTCCCTCTAGCCAATCAAAGGCATTGGTGTCAACATATTGACACGTGTCACGTGGAGCTTGACCAATGTTAGCTTGGCTAGGGGCCATGCTAACACATGGCGGGACGAAGCGAAAACATACTCTCCACCTCCGGCGGAGACAACAATGTTTCCTTACATATAGATTAACTTTTCAAAGTTAAAGGTAGGGTAAGTGATTTGCAATTATTCAAATAATTGCAAATTGGGTCTATGTTCTGATAGTGCTCGTTACTATAGAGTGTCCTGTCCATATAAGGAGTCTCCATGTCTCTCCAGCTCTTTATAAAACAGAAAATGCATTTTCGTTTCATTTCCAATTTTATCCAATCAGGATAGAGAACTCAATCAGGATATAGATTAAACAAGTGAAATTGGAAGTGATGACACTAAGAAATGAGCAGGCAAAATTGGAACTGGAACACTATAAAAATTAAGCTTAAAAATGGGTACTTTCTCCTGATTGGCTGAGATTTTGACACCTACCAGAAAATGTATTTTCTGTTTATTAAAGAGCTGGAGAGACGGGGAGACTCCTTTTACTGAACAAACACTCTACAGCAATGATTACTATCAGAATATAGTGCTTTAACATTTTAACAAAATACTTTTTGTTTTAACCCAAAAATATCACTTACCCTACCTCCAATGACAAAGCCCTCCATTTCCCCCCCTAACCCTGGGGGGAAATGGAGTGGGTCTTTCTTACCTTCTGTTTGGAGCCAGCGTGACCCGTCTGTCTCAATGTGCCCAGATGTACATACTGTACATGGGCGTGCACACAGCTCGCTCGCTCACTTCCTCCGAAATATGTTGCATACTAAATAAATATACTTCATTGTGCTTCTACTGAATCTGAGAAAACTATAAAGTATGAACGTTATTATTTTATTTAGACATATCTCATTGAAGAGTGTAGGTACAGTATATATGAAAAGTTAAAGTGCGCTCCACCTGTGCATTGCTTTATGGGAATGGTACGATTTCCGATGAGGGGGCCTCCTTCACATAACCCACCCACCCTATGCAAATTACACCACTGGCAAGAACAATAGCTTCTATTTAAACATGGTAACTTTCCACAAAGAGAAAGGCTGTAGTTTCTATTAGCTTGGATTCCCCATTGATGATGGTATTGGTAGGCAGGTTTCTGAACAGGTCACAGACAATAGAAATTGTGCCATCTTATAATGAGCATGATTGAGGACCAGTTATATGAAGATGAGTTTGACAAGATGATGTGCTCCTTTAGACCTGCAGCACACATGGTTTAACTGTGGTTTAAATTAAACTTCTTGGCTATAGTAAGATTTGGGAAATTTGGAACTAGTTTTCCAAATTTGCAAGAAAATTGTCTGCTTTCTCAACCCTCACAATAACAGACACACTGAACTTACTGTAATTAGCACATTCTTAATTTTTCAACAAGCTCCATGGTGAATATTCTCACAGAAAGAAAGCCATCAAACTCTATGCAGAAAGCCTAGGGCCTAGCCCTAGGCTATCTAACTAAAATGATTTGCAATGATTTGGTGAAATGCATTGTCTGCTACTGTATATCACCAGTGTCTCTGTGTGGCTGAGGGAGATGGGTCTCTCTCTGGGGTGGATTGTAGGCCAAAGGAGATGGCATGCAGAGGCAAGGCCTCCACTGCAAGCAAGTCCCCTCCTCAAGTTGAAACTAGAGTTAGCATGTTGCATTGTTGCATGTCGTCGAAAATGCAAGCATCATAAGCTCTGCCCCCCAACCCCCTATAACTCTGGCCCTGATCCCCGGCTGGGTTAGTGTCAAAGTGTCCTTGAGCAAGACACTGAACCTCTAACTCCTCCCTATGAGGAAGTTGGTGACTCGCTGCATGGTTTCTTCCGCGTTTGGTGCGTGAATGGGTGAATGTAATGCACATCGCAAAGCGATTTGGATAAAGACGCTATATTATAAGTGCACCTTTTACCATTTGTTTACTGATTTGCAAACTCTCATCCACGAACTCATCTAAACCCATTCTCACTCACACTCTCACTCACTCACTAATACATTTTGCTTGGGGTGCACTGCTGTTTCAAAATGGCAGACACCGGCAGCACAAGTTAAACCCAATTACAACTCAGTGGTTATCACTTACACGCAACTCAAAACTGTTCGCTAATTTCTAATTAAACTGAAACCCATATAACAGGGGAAATTGCTTCCGTTTAATGGAATTTGCCTGTGCTGACATAGGTGAGGAGTGTTGCCAAGGCTGAATCCAGCACACCACAGGGTTTTCCCCACGCGTTGCCTGGCAAAGAACAACGTTGCATGTGATGTGGACCGGGTCCTCAGGCCGGACCCAGCACAAAGATGTGACACAGTGAATAAGCAGTAGCACAACATTTTCTAGTGTTCTGTAATGAGCTTTTCATTTAAAGTATTCTTTGCCCTTTCTTTGAGCTTACTGTGTTTTTATGCAAGTGCTGCATATGCAGACATTCACTGTATTACTTGCATACAACAATATATTCAGTTGTGAGTAGTTGTGATTGATAATACAGTTTTATTACAATGTAAAATAAAAATCCTTAACTACGGTACATGCCCTGGACACTGTGTTCTCATTATATTTTATCTTAAGATAGTATCTAATGAATGCTCTGTATTGACTAGCTGTGTGTATGATCTGAAAGCCTTGTTTTGTTTTCAGCACAGATTAAATGGTTTTGAGTTTGATTTTGCCAGAAGAGTCAGGGGTTTTGTTGTAGCCTACTGCAGTTTGAAGATTTGGTTTTGTTTAAAGTTTTGAGAAACACTCAGATGGACAGATATTCCATATATTAATACCAGTCTGATGGCCGTTGGGAACGCATGCCTTATATTAAAAAATATATATATATTATATACTAGATTTGTTTTTCTTTCTTTTTTTGCAGTTTTTTTTTTACACAGAATCAAATGTTTTATGGTGATGATCACCAGGATCTTGGCTGGCAGGCTTAAACTAATTCATATAAATATTTTCGGAAATCTCTATAGGAAAATGTATGGGCTTTCGATCTGTGGCACCACAAAATGGCCACCACTACGGGGACGGCAGGTTGACAGTGTTCAATAAATAAACACAGTTCAATTATGTTTCACAATGTATGGTTTTCAAGGGCGGTCGGTAAGCCTGGTTTCTGTTCAATGCAGACGTGTCAATCCCACTCTTCCTGTCTCTCTTCCAGCCTCTCTCTCTCATGTAATCATGGCCTGGAGGCCTGACGAGGCGATGACAAAGGTTAACGCTCCCCAGAGGAGAGGGGAACTGTTGTAAATGAGGCAGAGGTGAAGATGAGCAGGGGAAACGGACAGATAAAAGAGAAGAGGAATCAGGAGGACGTGTGGAGAGAATGACACACCGGGGAGAGAGGGAGAGAGAGAGAGAGAGAGAACAGAGAAAGAAAGAAAGAAAGACAGAGGGGTGAGGGGGAGAGGGGGAGAGGAAGAGGAAGAGAAAGAGAGCGCAAGAGAGCAAAGGATAGAGAAAGAGAAAGACTGAGAAAGAAAGAAAGAAAGAGAAAGTGAGATGGAGAGAGAGAGAGAGAGAAAGAGAGAGAGAGAGAAGCTGACCATGCATGCGCTATTGTCTATTTATTTATTCTTTTCAGCCGTTCACAGCATGCTACTCTTTATTGTTGTCATGGCAATGAAGACATGTCATACTGTATGTGTACTTTCACCCATTAGGTATTTGAAAATGACTGCATCTGAGGCCTGTTGTTGTCATTCACCTCAGCTTTATGTTTTCATTTGTCTGTGTCTGCCTGAAAGCAAGAGAGAGCCTATATCTCGCACACTCTCTTTTTTTCCCCTGCTTATCTTTCTAATGCACAACCTTTTTTCCCCACCACTCTCCCTTCCCCTCTCCCTCCATTATCCTGGTTCACCTCTCTTTCTCTCTCTCTCTCACCCTCCCTCCCTCTCTCCCTCTCTCTCTCCAACAGCTCTGCCACTATCTCTTATTTTCCACTCTTGTTTCAGGTCAGATATTGTACAGTGAGCTCGGCTAAAGTTTATTAAGTAGGATGGATAAACGTGGCCTCGGGGCTTGAACCTGTACTAGCACACACACACAGGCACACGGATGGGTCGGGGGTAGACAGTAGCTAATCATCAAGGTATGATGCTGTCTTTTTTTGGCACTATCTGTTATTTAGTTTGACTGGGTTCAATGGGGTAGAAGTAGGCCACAAGAGGATTGTAGTGTATGTGTGTGTGTGTGTGTTGGCCCTGCCACAATGGAGTAATTGCACATCAATACTATAATAAAATCCTATCCATATAGTATACACAGAAAGCCCTTGGGCACTATAGCAGAAACACTCCTAATTGCACTCATTTTTAGCAAAAGGAAGAACAGAGTCTCATTGTTTCGGGCGTGTACGGTCGATTCCCTATATGTGCAATGGAGACGGTGGAGCGTAACACGCACAGAGACACGGAATGCAGCAGTAAGGAAGATGAGATCTGTGGGGACTGGTAGAGAATAGCATGAGCTAATTTTACAGAAATTAACGTTATTTGCATGGACCACTTGGTATTTGTATTTATAATTTGTGCTGCAATATGCAGTCTTCTCATACTGAAATAAACATTATACTGTAGGTCTTGTGTGTTTTTTCAGCATCAGTTGTGTGACATTGTTGAAATTCAGTAGTGAGAGAAGAAGTGTTCAAAATATGAATATTTAATCATTCTAGCTAATAGCATTCCTCTACTGCAAATAAATGATAGTAAGTTATATTTTACTCTGATCTTCACTACAATACTTCAATACAGTCCTACAAAAGCATGGAATTATGCCCAGACACACACACACACACACACACACACACACACACACACACACACACACACACACACACACACACACACACACACACACACACACACACACACTAGTGATGTGCGGGTCGGGTTTTTTCATGACCCGCCCGCCCCGCCCACGGAACCCAACCCGCCTCAACCCGCCCCGCGAACCCATATATAAATCTATGGCTCAACCCGCCCTGCGACCCGCGGGCCGGGTTGAGCCCCGTGGGTCATACCTATAATTCTGTAAAATCATGGTTAGAAAATAATCCCCAAGTGTATTCAAACTGTTTTATTGTTATATTCCTATTCTTATTAGGAATAAAGACAAAACAAGAGCATGTGATTTTTAAAAATGTTTTTGCTTGTGAGAGTGGCTGACCCGCTCACCCGCAGCCCGCATAATTGCCTCTGAAATTCTGACTCGACCCACCCGCGCCGTGGGTTGACCCGCGGGTTACGGGTCAACCCGCTCATCACACACATACACACACACACACACACACACACACACACACACACACACACACACACACACACACACACACACACACACACACACACACACACACGCACACACACACACACACACACACACACACACACACACACACACACACTCAGTTCAAAGGTCATGGCTTGTCTAGAGTAAAATTATGTATTAATTCATCCATTTGTAACTATTATGTATTATTCTTTGTTACCCCAGTTTACACGCTTATAGACTCAAAGGACCACAATGGAAATAAGCTGTCAACTTAAGCTTTATTGTGTTTCGCCCAGAATTGTCCTTTTGCCAGATACTGTACAATTGCATGCATTTTGTCAATAAAGATGTCGGTCGGTCGGTCGGTCGGTCGGTCGGTCGGTCGGTCGGTCGGTCGGTCAGTCAGTATCAGAGAGAGGCCAAGTTCATTTGGTTACATTTGTACAGTCTCAGAGTTAAATGAACACTGAATAATGCCTTATAAGCACATTATAATGCATTATAAATGTGCTAATAATACATTCAAAGACTCAAACTTAAAATACAATCTTACCAATATTTTTCACTGTATTCTCTTGCCTGTGATGTGTTAGCTTAGACTGTGCCCTGGGGCTTCCAATTCTCTGACCTGCTGTGCAGATGACTAACTCTATAACTGTCGCCCCCACCCTCGCCCCCAAAGGGGCTTTCCAACCTCCTGCACGGCACAAACCACCTACTTTCCAACCTCCTGCACGGCACAACCCCACCCCCCCGAGTCAAGCTACGTCTGATTCAATTAGTCGTGTTCAGATCTTTTTTTGAGTTGTACGTCTCTCCCTTTATCTAGTCTTAAGACGGGTTCTCTTTCATGTGATGCTTCTCTGCCCATCCGTAGTCTAATTCAGTTGCTATCGTCGGGCAGAAACGTTGTATGTCCAAAACCGTTCCTTTTCTAATATTATTAAATAAATAAAAAACATTTTAAAATAGTGAAAATAGCCGGGCTTCAAGCTCACGTTGCGATGTGCTATGAGTAGGTCGGCTATTTTCACTACTCTTGTGTGATAAAGTAGGCATTAATTTACGGGAAAAAAAATTTAAACGTTGAAATATGGACCGTAGATACAAGGTTTCTGCCCGGCGACAGCAATGATTTGCTGCTGAGTGAGCTGTAATAATGGCAGCAGAGCCGCTGTGTGTCTCCGTGCCCAAAACAATACGATTGTTATTAGCTACTGAGCTGAGCATGTTTTTTTTTTTTTACTTTCTAGTTTGAAAACGGTTCTGTTGTTGAGATGACAAGAATACAGCAGAAGGGGGAAAGGAAGACAGATCAGGATGCAATTAATATCAAGTGTGTATGAAGACATTTTTCGACAAGTTGCTGTTGGAAGCAACGGTTCTGTTTCTGTTGTTAATCAATGTGTTATTGCTTGCTTTTGTCAAAGGGACTTTCAATAATTTAGAGGTTGAAATTGTATTGTTAATTCATGTTCTCAATGGTTTTACTTGTTGACTCTCTTCATATCTTTTTCACACTGCACTTTTTATTTGTTGGTCCTTTTATTATATATTTCTTCCACACGGCACATGTTGCACATGTTGGCATGCTTTTTTGTTCTGTTCTTTGAATAGATTTGGATTTTAATAATAATAATAATACCTAATATTCAGCTCTTTAATAGATAAATACATTTGCAAAGCACGTTGTACTACAAGTGTTCTATTAATAAAGTTTATTATTATAAATGCATGCTCTGTCATTCAATATCCAGATACTTATTGTTCATTTCAGTGACACTCAATCACTGACACACACACACGCACGCGCACGCACACGCACACGCACACACACACACACACACACACACACACACACACACACACACACACACACACACACACACACACACACACACACATCATAATGTAAACCTTGCTTTCGCCCTTGGGATAGAAAACTAAGCCATGTTTAAAGCGAGGTCATTTTGGACGATTGAAAAAAAGAAAACGTGTGAAAAGCTCTTTCAACTGGCTGACTGAGGCCCACTTTTCTTCCAATTTTATGAACCAGGACCCAAAGCCCCAATCAACGTGGTGACATTCTCACACAGTATTGAAAAGGTCTGGAAGACAAAGGGCTTTGCATTTCAGCCGGCTTATTCAAAAGGCTTTGACATAAATTGTTATATGAAACTGCTGTTAGTCAGTCGTCTAGAACACGCACATGTATGTTCTCACACACACACACATGTATGTACGCGCACGCACGCACGCACGCACGCACGCACGCACGCACGCACGCGCGCACGCACGCACGCATGCGCACACACACACAGACACACACACACACACACACACACACACACACACACACACACACACACACACACACACACACACACACACACACGCGCACACACACAGACAGTCTGCCTAATCATCTGACAACAAGGAGGACATTGTGCTGCATTTTGAATTTAGCACCAAGGGGGTGGGGGAAGGGGGGGTGTGTGTGTGCATCTTAGGATCAAAGGCTTTCTCGCTGACATGCTTCACAAGAACCCCATATCACAAGCCTAACATGTGGTGTGGCACAAAACAGAGAAATGCCGTTGTGTCCGCAGACCAGATTTAGTCAGATGAGACGACCTGCTTTTCCAGCAAAACAAACAGTATGTTCGCAGGGGAAAGTGTTTGCGTGGTTGCCATGACTGAAAGTCGTCATGGTAAAGAGAGAACATAAACGGTCCAAAGTGTACAATTCCCTGCAGGACTCATACTTTGGAAGGTGTTTGAGAAGAGCCAAGAGGATTTTAAAAGGATGGTGCAGTCAGGAAAGCCACTACTACTTTTCATTTTGTATGTACATTATATATCACAGTTTCCAGTTTATTCTATAGTAAATAAAGAAAGACATCAGACATACATTAGTACTGGTGTCTTTATGTATTGATAGTTTACTCAGGCAGAAACATCTCAATTAATGCCCCACTTGATCATACTACAGCTCGAAAAATCGGTAGTTTTTTGCAATCTATAAGGTTATTTTATTTTTTTCTACACTTGTACACACTGACACTCTTTTTTAACTTTATTACTTATTGCTTCTTTGATTTTATTATTTCTTGTTCTTATTTCTTCTTCTTATTTTATAGCACAGTATGCAATATATGCTACACCAACATTTCACTGCATATACTTGCATGAGCGCGTGCAAATGAACTTCTTGAATCACAGGTTCGATCCTCGTGACGCGACCGTCACAATGTCCTTGAGGCAGTGAACGGTGAATTCCTACGAGGCTCCGGAAACAACCAGATTGTGTGACCTTGTGCTATGCTCTTCCTGTTAAAATGCATACAAATGTATGTGATTAGCTCAGAGGGATATATTATGCTGAATGAATCCTTAATTACATTATGAGTGATACTGAGGTGGTACAGCTTATATTAATAATGTCTGTCTCAGTTGGCTCACGTTATAAGTCAACCTGGAGGGAAAACAACATTGAATACTTTATTAACAGTTTGCAAAGACAAGCACAGGGAAGTACAGTTCAATTTACAAGTTACAAGGTCTGCTTAGGAGGATTTTAAACCCAATAAAGCACTATGGCTTGTTTCCATTGGGGTCCTTTGTACTCAATTCATCGAAACATTTAGGGACAGACACTACTATGCAAAAACATCATTATAAACGGGTAGAAATCGAAGAAGAAAAAAATGTACGGTAAACATCATATCAACGGGTAGAAATTGAAAAAATATATATACAGTAAACAGTTGGAGGGGGTGTAGGCTTTTTTATAGGGGCCAGTTCCGAATTGCAGCCACCTGTAAGTGCTCTTTTAGAGCGGTTTTGAAGGAGAGTAATGATTCACTTGTTTTTACAACTGTTGGTAGGGCATTCCACATTTTTGTGGCATAGCAGTGGAACTAATGTAATGCCTTGTTTGAGCCAAATCTGTCTTGAACATGATTTGTGGAGTTCCCTCTGGTGTTGTGATTGTGGACGTCATTGACGTCTTTGAAGTAGTTTGACAGGTACATGGGTGTCTTTGTGGTGTTGTGTATCTCGTAGACCAGGCCCATTGCAAGTTGCTGATCTGATCTGATCCATCATTGTGATGCATTATACTGAATGAATCAGGTGAGTTAAATATCATGAACCCTTCGATGGTTAAGTAAGTAAGTAAGTAAGTAATGCTTGTTATCCACTGGTCTTCTTGTAAAACATCAAGTTTTTTTTTTGTAAACTGCTGTGACAGTTCATTCCGCACCTTCATTTTCTTTAAAATAAACCGAAAGATTATGTGGACGGTGCAATTCTGCTCCGTCCTCTTAATTGGACTCACAAAATAAGTGATGCTAGATGTATTAAGATACACATTGCCATGTATCACCTGAACACATTTGAGATACTTTAGAACAGATAATTATGTCCCTGCTCCAAACTAAAAATTGCTGCTTCAGTGTCAACATTTTTAATAACAGCGAAATAGTTTGTCATCTCAACTGACTTCAGCAAGAGGAAACTAATAGCCAATTCTTTGACGGGGAGGAAGAATGAGTAAATAAATTAATTAATATGTTCATTTATTTATTTATATATTTATACTGTCTCTTTGAGTAAAGCACATTTATAATTGGACACCTCCAATATATGGACACTGACACAACAAGCAATATTTGGAGCTTACAATTAATACCAAGGATTTCTAGTGACTAGTTGCTCTGTATGTGACTTCAGTGCTCGCTGTTTGGCAATTTCAACTGCCATCAGGAGCAGAAATGCCGTCCAGATGGTTCGTCAGGTGAACAGGTTTGGTTTCAATTTAATGGGCAACGGGTCAGATTATTTGTGATGCAAATTTAAACGGCAACCGCTGGAGGCACAGATTTCAATAGGTCACCATGTGTGACCTATCGAAATGTGACATTATGTCATCCATGGCATAATGCTGAGGCATGTGCAGTACAGTACAGTACTGCATTGCTTGCAAAACAGAAGGTAGACTATCATACCGGGACCCTTTAATTTGTATTTATTTGATAGACAGACGGATCAGCTGGTTGATGTGCTTAACATAGCCTATTTATGTAAATAGCAAATATGAGGGCCGATGTAATTTAAATTCCTAGGCATTTGTTCCCAGTCTGCCACTGGCAGTACGTGTATGCTATGGCTGGACAACATGTCCTAGTGATGATGGCAACATGCCACACAACTTTCAGTGTGTTCACTGTCCAAAGATTTGTCTCTATACAGCCTGTCTACTCTACACCTTAATGATGTCATGACAGTCCTTTACTACACCCCCCCCCCCTTTTCCCTGTGCCTTTTAATACAAACACAACCCAAGACATTGTAATCGCATCAGTTCTTAGTTTATCTCTGTACTGTATGCATGACATCCAAGCCAGAGAACTGACATGTACAAAGTACTTAGTAGCAGTCATCAAAACGTAACAGAACTGTTGTATATGCCTAGCCCCCATCTGTGACCTCACCCACGAGTGTAGCTCCAGGACTTGGTCACATAGCGTTACCATCCAGGACTTGAGGCGCCAGGAGATATTTTATTTTTGACCTATTTTCCTATGTTGCATAGCAAATTTATAAGGTATTCACATGGTCTTACGGATGTCAGTAGTAAAATGGGGTGGTAAAATTATTATTATACCGCTGTAAAACAACCTTTTAATGTGATATTTTGATAGCCTGCATGTGTTTAATTTCCAAGGATGCACGCTCTTCTTTGACATCCAAACACTGCTGCCGATTGGGAGTTTGCCCCCATGTTTTATGGCATAGATCTTAGGAGGAGGTGAGCCATGTACAAGAGTGTGTGTGTGTGTGTGTGCGTCGTGTGTGCGTGTGCGTGTGCGTGTGCGTGTGCGTGTGTGTGTGTGTGTCTGTCTGTCTGTCTGTCTGTCTGTCTGTCTGTCTGTCTGTCTGTCTGTCTGTCTGTCTGTCTGTCTGTCGGTCTGGCTGTCTGTCTGGCACAACGGCAGTTTGAAATGAGTCTAAAAATCTCAAATCACGTTTATTGTATTCCCATTAGATTGGAAGGACTTAAGTTGTTCCACTTCTGGGCTAATGTAGCTTCACATTGAAGTTAATTAAATAAAGCCTTTCATTAAAGCATGTATTTAATTAAGCTATTTTATGTATGAACAGCAAATCCAGGCATATTACAGAGCGGATACAAAAACGTTATATGTTATTGCTCTGACATTCTGTGTGTACGTGCAATCGTGCATGTGTGTGTATCAGAGTACAGTATGTTTGTTTGTCGAAGCCGGATGAAGTCTGTAGAAGTGAGATGCTTTTTTTTTACTGAAAGCAAATCTATTTTGCTAACGAGCTACCCATCAGTGACATAATAAACGCCTAATCGGACTTAATCATATTATGTACGGACTAATGCGAGGAAGAAAAGGTAGTCAAAATCTAATTGGTTAGAAGAGTGGCCAGGAAGAATAATAATTGCCTCCATGATTTTCGCATATGGCTCACCATAATGTAGGGCTGTGGTTCAACAGCTTTTGTTTGCAGTGCCGATATACATTGTCATTTTGCCTGCCATTACTGATGAAGAATGAATACTTGGCTTGCAGTGAGATGAACCCAGCTTTGGAAAACTAAGCATGCTCCATGTGTGTCCTGATCCACAAGATGTCTTACAGCATTGGCTCTCAAAGTGGGGTCCGGGGACCCTCTAGGGGGTCCTTCGGGGGGGGGGGGGGGGGTACCAGCCAGGGAGTCCTCAGCAAAAGTAGCTAACATAGCTTCACAATCATTTAAACCACCTTATCCATGTATACGTTGGCTATTCAAAAATAGCAGATCTACAAGCTCACAGCGCGTCACTTCGTGTCGCGCTGCGAGCTTGTACATCTGCTATTTTTGAACATCTTTGAAAAATATCGAAAATGTTTTTTAACATTATGCTTTTCTCTTCTGGAGGGTCCGTGGCTCAAAACATTTTCAGATGGGGGTCCGCGGCCAAATATATATCAATTTGGGGGTCCTTGACACTGAAGCATGTCATCACAGCTGGGTATGAAACCTATTGTATGTCCAAAAACTCAGGAAATGTAACCTTTCATTGGTTAAATATGTATAGAGCCCACAGAGAGACTTAATCATTTTCACCCTGGTTGACCCTGTTTTGGGCATATCATTATAGGCATATATAATGCATTATAATGCAATATAATGCATGTCATCCCAAGTGAAAAAATAATGTATTTTCTTTGTGCTAAAGTATACTTTTAGCACAATAAGTATGTTAATTGTCAATTTCAACTTTTGTCAAAGCATACTAAGAGTGCATTTTTTGCCAAAATATATTTAGCAAATATAATCAGAGTGCATTCAAAAATATATTTCTACAATGCACAATAAATGTCAACATGAATGAAATAGTCATTTAGCACATTTGTTAAAAGTGTACTAAACTAAAAATATATATTTAATTAAATAAAAATGTACTTTTCAAAAGTCTATTCATATAATGTTGATTTTTTGTTTAACTTAAGTACATTTAATGTTAAATATATTTAAAATTATTATATTTTAAGTGCTTTTATAGTATATTCATAGCAAATTATCCTCAATATGCACTTAATTTAAGATATACTATAATATGCTTATTAAAAGTATACTTTTCACAAAAACTATTAAAAATATGTTCAGGTATATATTTTTGTAAGTATGTTAATGCCTATTTTATTGAAGTTTCACTTAAGTACTACTTCGTAAAAGTACACTTTTCATCAGTGTATTTATAGTATAAGGCTGAAAAAATATACTGAAAAAGCATTATACTTAAAGTTTGCTTTAGTATAATTTTAAGTATACTATTTATAAATATGTTCCTGGATGCTATTAGTAATATACTTAACATTATACTTGTAATATACTTGTTTTAAAGTGCATTCAATATATATTTCTACAAAGCACATTAAATACTAACATAAATTAATTTGTAATTTAGCAAAAAAAATTATAAGTTTACTAATGTGCTTTGTAAAAAATAGATTTTGAATGCACTTTAAAACAAGTATATTACAAGTATAATTTTAAGAAGTATAATACTCCTGGATGCTATTAGTAATATACTTCTTAACATTATACTTGTAATATACTTGTTTTAAAGTGCATTCAATATATATTTCTACAAAGCACATTAGTAAACTTAAAAATAAATGTGCTAAATTACAAATTAATTTATGTTAGTATTTAATGTGCTTTGTAGAAATATATATTGAATGCACTTGAAAACAAGTATATTACAAGTATAATGTTAAGAAGTATATTACTAATAGCATCCAGGAACATATTCAAAATAGTATACTTAAAAAGTATAATAAAGCAAACTTTAAGTATAATGCTTTTTCGGTATATTTTTTCAGCCTTATACTATAAATGCACTGAAGAAAAGTGTACTTTCAGGAAGTAGTACTTAAGTGAAACTTCAATAAAATAGACATTAACATACTTACAAAAAGATATACTTGAACATATTTTAAATAATTTTTGTGAAAAGTATACTTTTAATAAGCATATTATAGTATATCTTAAAATAAATGCATATCGAGGATAATCTACTATAAATATACTGTAAAAGCACTTATACTATAATCATTTAAAATATATTTAACATTAAATGTACTTAAGTTAAACAAAAATTAAACATTATATGAATACACTTTTGAAAAGCACATTTAATTAAATATACATATATATATACTTTAATTACAAATATACTTACAGTATCTGAAGTACACTTTTGCTGATGTCATTAAAGTATACTATCATTACATTTATAGACCATATTCACACGGCGGCCATGTTCCTATTAAGTCAATGAAGTGCCACCCCGTTTCCACGGCAACGGGGTGGCACTTTCAATGTTAAATTCCAATATGGCCGCCGTGTGAATATGGTCTATGGTGGCTAGAGGAAGTCCATTTCCCAGCATGCACTGAGGCGCAGTGCATGCACCCCAGTGCATGCTGGGAAATGTGTGTTATTGTTCCTATTTGTGTTATTATTTGAATATGGGAAAACGTAGTGGGGTTATGCTATGGGTCATTGAGTGTTAGTGTTTTGTTGTGGTGCTATTTGGTGATTTATGGTATTTTATGTAATTTGTTAGTAAAACCATGAGTGTAAATGTCTGTTTGTTTGGTCTCTCTCCCCTTTTCCCATCCTGGCATATAACGTGAGTGTGTTGTTGATGGTTGCACCAACCGAGAGTTGTCATGGCTCTTACTGACAACTAAACCTCAAGCCTCCACGTTAGATTGCTCTTCCATTCGTGTAGGTTAATTTTGAAAAAATATTAATTTCCATTTTTCAGAAGTATATTGAATATACTGAATATAATGTTGTTTGGAAACATTTAAGTTGTACTTAGTATACTAAAAGTTGCACTAAAGATATGCTAAAACATATCATTAATATACTTTTATGTACTTTTGCCCCCAAAAAATACAATTTAATTACACATATACTTATAAGTATCTGAAGTACAGTTTTGCTGATGTCATTAAAGTGTACAATCATTCAATTTATAGTGTATTACCAATACATATCAAGTACTAAATAAATAAATATAGAGTACATAGCAATTATGCTTAAAATATACTTTCAATGTAATAATAGTATATTCTAAATTAACTAACTGTGTACATTTAGTTAAATTGAGTTGTAGTTGAAATACATTATTATTACATTGAAAGTATATTTTAGCACATTTGGATTGTAGTTTAAATACTTTATTATTACATTGATAGTATACTTGAAACTATTAAAAGTATACTTCACATTCATTTATTTTATACTCCAAGTATATTTGTAATACATTGATTGTATATTTTAAGCATAATTGCTATATACTCTATATATATTTATTTAATACTTGATATGTATTTGTAATGCACTATAAATGTAATGATAGTATACTTCAGCAATTGTACTTCAGATAAGTACATTTGTAATTAAATTGTATTTTTTTTGGGGGGGAAAGTACATAAAAGTATATCTTTAGTTCAACTTTTAATATACTAAGTACTACTTAAGTCTTTCCAAAATAAGACAATTTAAATGTAATTTTAAAAAAGTACAAAAATAGTATATTGAGTATACTTCTGAAAAATATATTTAGTATATTTCTTTTTCACTTGGGATAGGCATTGATACTATAAAACTATGAGCAGATTTATTTGATGTCATTTTTGTTGTCATACTGTACATCACAGTATACAATCGGGCATTCATTAATCAAATATGGTGATACAAGGTTTTTGCCTGACAGAGAGGATATTTGATTGTGTGTGTGTGTGTGTGTGTGTGTGTGTGTGTGTGTGTGTGTGTGTGTGTGTGTGTGTGTGTGTGTGTGTGTGTGTGTGTGTGTGTGCGTTTGTGTGCATGTTTGTCAGCTTTAAGTGCTTGTGCATGGATAATTAGCTTAGACTTTGTTCGAACATGCTGTCCTCAACTGTCCTCAACAATATTGAACTATGGAAAGCAAGAAAGCTGGTCAACACCTTTTTGGCTTGATAACCTGATTGCATTGTAGGGAGAAATGGACAACATGTCAGCGTGTGATACTGACATTGTGTCCAACAAAAGACTTTAATCTCTGCTGAATGGAAAGAGACAGATGATGACATTTGTGAAACAGGGAGAATAGAAGAATGAACAAGGGGGCCAAGTGACGGGCAAATGAAGAATTCAATGGAATATGATTTTACAAAGGTTTAAGTTTACTCATCACCAGGACATAAGGCTGTCTGGTGCAGTGTTGGCAGACAAATATTGTATTTGTAAACACATAAATACAAATTAAAAAGAAAGTACAATTGTACAATTTTCATTTCAAAACACTGCAGTTTTGGTGTTGTTTTTGACATTTTCATATCGCACTGAAATGTATGCAATCCAATTCCAACAATGACAACAACATTATTATAAGATTGTCGACAGTAATGTCAACTATTCAGGGAACTAGTCAATGGGCAAAACATGCCAGACCACTGGTATGGCCCATTAGTATTAACTCATCCATCTTCCATCTGCTCTCTGTTGCTTAGAACAACACTATGTGTACAGTATATCTACAGGAGCTACACAACTCTCCAATTTAGACATCATTCCTGCATCAAAATACAATCCATCTAAACTGTGTTTGCCAGGTGCCTGGAAATGAACAATCAGACTGTTTATAAACACAAGAGGCTGTCTGTTTGGCAGTGTGTGGCTGTGCTTGGGTAGGTGGTACTATAGCCAGGCACTGGCCTATGCCAGTGGGTAGATGCCAGCACGAGAGTCACGCTCAGCCCTGTCAGCTCGGCTAACAGATGGCGTTCAATGGGCTGGATACCGCCTGGGCACTTTCTGAACGAGAGCAAATGCAATGACAAGTGACGGCAACTTAAACATGCTTGGTCAACAGAATGGCACCTCAGGTAGTGATTGGAGGGTGCAAGGAAGAGCAAAGAGGGAGGGATGTGGAAAAGAAGAGATCGGGTGGAAGGGATAAATATGGATGAGCATGAGGTGGCGGTGGCAGGGGGAAAGTACTTAGCGGGGACCTGGAAGAAAGGGACGCACGGTAGGATGGACATGGGTTTTGGCGGGGGGTTGGGTTGGGGGGATGCTGAATGAGAAGATGAAATGGTGGCAAGAAGGATGAGTTAGACGAGTGGTTTTCACACTGTTTGTGCCCAAGGGACACCAAAGGGCTAGTCAAAGTCTAAAGGCACACCTGTATTTATAGCTAAACACTTTGTGACCTTGTAGCTCTGCCATTTTAGATATTTTGAAAACATTTTGAATAATAAATAAATACATAAATAAAATAAATGCAATTTCACCTATATAATGTTACACCCCAAAATATGAATGGCGAGTTGAAAGTGGCTAAAATATAAATTATATATTTACAATTCGATCGGTACAAAGTAATGATATATTGAAAGTAAAAATATATCATTTTGTATCGTTGTATATTGCAATAATAATGTCACAAAATCCCAAGGCGCACAGGGACTTGTCTGAAGGCACAACACTGTTTGGGAACCACTGCTAAACAAACAGGCAGACAGAGAGACAAATGGAGGGACAGACCAAGGGGGCAGGTGGACAAATGGACAAAGGGGAGTGCCAGGGGGTGTGGCCTGAAGTAAGCAGCGGATTCAACGATCCGACAGAGGTCAGCTGTCGCCAGGGAGACATTATGATTGACACCTCTGTGGACTATGAGCCTTTCCAACAGAATCCGATACTATTCCCTACAAGCCACAGCGCCACTGGTATGTCTCCAGATGTAAATGTGAAATGTATACTCAAAGAAATGATGTCAATATCATAAAGGTCACTATTGTATCCTGCACACCATCGCTGGCGATTATGTCTGTGTTTATGGATCTTCTTCTTAGATGTACTGTACGTGTAACACAGAGAATTATATACACAGATGTTGCTCTTGCGGTAGTAGTTATATTTATCTCTAACATCTAAGAAAACAATAACGTCACATGCACTGAATTATTGCATTAACCAAACTGACCATTAACAATTATATGAAAAATAAAATGTCACGATCCGTGTCTCCCTGTTGGGTTCTTGTGTTCCTTGTTTCTGAGTTATAGTTAGTGTTTTACTTTTCAGTTGTGTTCCTTTGATTTTGAAGTCTTCCTCGTTTCTTGGTTTCAGTTTTGAAACGTAGTTTTTGTTTTTGTTTTACACTTGTGTAGCCTACCTTTATTTTGTTGTAATGTTCTAATGTCTCCTGTAGCCAATGTGATTGGTTCACCTGTGTCCTGGTCGTATTTAAGCTCCCCTGTGCCGTTTGTTCTTTGCCAGATTGTTATAGTCATAGTGTTCAGTATTCCTTGTGGTTATTTCTTTCCTAGTGTTCCTATAGTGCTCCCAGTGTTCTAGTAATACCAGTGTTGATTGCCAGTGCTCCCTCCTGGTGTTTCCTGTTTTCATGTGAATACATCATCCAAAATCTGCTCGTGCCTCTCATCCTGCAATGTGTGTGTGTGTGTGTGTGTGTGTGTGTGTGTGTGTGTGTGTGTGTGTGTGTGTGTGTGTGTGTGTGTGTGTGTGTGTGTGTGTGCGTGTGCGTGCGTGCGTGCGTGCATGTGGTGGCAGTGGCACTTTAGTGAAGATACAGCAACTGACCAATAAGTGCAAGCATTAGAATGTTTCATATACAAAAAACATACAAAGACAACAAATACATTACCCTGTTTTAGGTTTCTGGCAGACTGTATGCAAAGTAAGTGTGGTAGCAGATCTTCATTGTGTTAGTTTATGCTATGCTGGAAGCAAGACAGTAAATAAGGTTACTGTTACTTACTGCAGAAGCACACACAATGAGTGGAACCGTTTTCTGAAGAAATGGTGTCACACAGTCCAGTATGAACAGAATAACTACATTGCATACTGTACAAAGTGAAAACAGATGTTTGGCTGACATAACGTATAGTGTGTTACATATTTGCTAATGCCAATTCTCTATAGTAAGTCATTAATCATGAATAACTTTAATAACATACAGTAGACAGACCTTGGATGCAAGTGCTTTTTCCCCTGTAGGAATCCAGATGGCATGATGTGTCCCACTCCTGTGTGGCATTGATTGACTTTGGTATGTATCAACCAGCTAATACAGATACAGATACACTCAAAACTATTCAAGCTAACCTTCAGACAGTAATGGAAAAAAATGCAGGTTTTCATACCTGTATCAATAAATGGCATTAATGGCATTAGAGAGTGATTTGTATACAAATCAAAGGCTATTCAAAGTTTTGTGAGAGCATTGGAATGTCATTTTATTTTTATTCTTACTTCACAACACATGCATGAGGTAGAGCTGTGTGTCCATACAGTATGTAATCAATCATATATGGAAGATATTTCACAGTATTAATGGTCACTGCAATAACAACAACTTGGATGACAGATTCTGAATGACGAATAGATCATCAGTTCAATATCATAACAGCTCGAACACGTAAGAGCAGAAAACACACACACACACACACACACACACACACACACACACACACACACACACACATACATGCACACACACACATACATGCACACACACACACAGAGACACGCACGCGCACGCACGCACGCACGCACGCACGCACGCACGCACGCACGCACGCACGCACGCACGCACGCACGCACACACGCACGCACACACGCACGCACGCACACACACACACACACACACACACACACACACACACACACACACACATACACACACACACACACCGAGAATACATCAGAGCTGTCTGGGATTCACGGCACTGACTCCGTTATTGAAATTGATTTGTGTGACATTGATTGTATTCCTTGCACTGACTGTACTCTGTACTTGGGCTGTACATGATTTTCTATTGTCTCTCACTTTTCTTCTTGCGCCCCACCACCCTCCACCATCTCTCCAACTCCGCCCCAGAGCAAAGCAACTCCCCTGGTAACTTAAGTCTGCCAACATCTCCTCTTTGCAAAAAAAAAAGAAAAAGAAAAAGAAAGAAAGCCCAGGGAAAAAATGAAATGTTCCATAAATCTTCGAGATGAAGACGAAAGCGAGCCTGTTTCTTCCTTTCTCAAAGGAAACTTCCACCAAAGAACTTGTCCCACTCTGCTTAGAACAGAAGACAATCTCCCCCAGTTTTCTTCTCTCTTCCTCTCTCTCATCCTCTCCTCTCCTCCTTACAGTACAATAATTCTAATTATGTTCAGACAACTAAACATGCCGGCTCTTAGGACTGCACAGATAGGGGGAAATTGGCTCATTTGCACAATAATAAATGTAGGTTTGAGCCCATAGAAAGCCAATTAACATTTAAATGATACAAGGACGTTATCTGCAAAGTGTGTGCTTATCCGGGGGTGGCTTTCTGTGTGGATGTGCAGAGAATGATCAAGAAGCCCCGGCGTCTGTCTTTGCCTTGAACTCCTCTGCGCAGCACTGACAGGCACAGCTGACAGTGCTTTGTAATTGGGGGAGAAAGAGAGGAAGAAGGGAGAGGTGATGGAGGAGGTGAGGGAGGGTGGGGGGGGGGGGTGACAGAGGAATGTGGAGAATCAGCTCTGGATGGGGGGGCTCATGGGTGGGATCAGGCGGGAAGCTCTCACAGTCTGAAAAGTCTAGCCAATGGGGGAAGCGAACCTGCGTTGTCTGTAATGACCAGCAGGGGGTGACTCTGTGTGTTATGGGAAAATGACCCTATTTCTCACTTGATTTATTAAACATTTTCCTGATTCGTTTTGAAGTCTTCTTCTGTATGGTATCATGTTTATCCTTTACATTCAGAACTTGTCTGTGACTGTGAGTGAGTGTTCCTCACGTATCTTGAAAACCGCCTGACTGATCGATTTCTAACTGAAGGACGGAGGACCCCAGTGAATGGTGCTCCCAGTGGGAAGTTGGTCGGATTGGCAATTGTCCAAAAACTATTCACAATGGGTACCCTGACAACGGTATGTCTGTCGGTCTGTGTCTCTTTTATGCCCATGAATAGAGATCCCTGATGTCATCAACATGTTGTCATAATATATATAGCCATCATAGCCTGGCGTAAGGAAGTATAATGGGTAGCCATTGTTCGACTACGTCTTTTTTTTCATGGGTAAGAAGGAGGGCTGGGTGGTGAGAAAGTGAAATGAGAGGAAAGGAGTAGCTGTGCATGTGGGATTGAGCTTGGAGAGAGAGAGGAGAGAGAGAGGAGAGAGAGAGGAGAGGGGCAGAGATAAAAATGCAGGCTAGATGGCGAGGAAGAAAGAACTCTGGAAAATGGGGGAGGGAGACGTGTGGGGGGCGCACGGCTAATAAATGCAGTTTCTATGACTGTCTGCGCCTCAGCAAGCATATCACTTAATATAAAGAGTGTCAGAGAGCAGCAGGCCAGCATACAGACGACAAGTGACAGGCACGCTCACACAAAGAGAATAATAATGACGATCATTAAAGCCAACACGCTCAGGGGACATGTTAGCATGCCATATTTAAACTGGCTGTCAGCTGTGGGAACATCCATAAGTAATCAGAAGAACATCCATAAGGCCACACCAGCTTTAATATTTAGCCTACGTAGGCTTTGTACCAAAAACAAAAGGCTAAAAGCCCCGCTAGCGGCTCCTAGAGGCTATAGTCATCCTCGCACCCGACCAGGTTTGAATGGACTCATTGTCATCCTTAGAGCCCCACGCTCTCACTAGTGGAGCTAAAACAAATGAGTGGCAGAATTGGGTGGTGGGGTTGGGGAGGGGTCATGTATTGTATATTCACAGGGAGTCGCTTGGAGGAAGGCCATGGGGTTACCAAAATTACTCCTGAGATCCTCCTGCCATCTGCCTATTATGGTGCTATTCCACTGCTTGGTACCGGCTCCATCACTTTTCCATTATAGGCAAAAGCCCTTGGCACCGGGTGCATTCTTTTGTCGCCTCCGTCTAGGTTCCAGGCAGGCTGAGGCGATACCACAAGGCCAAAAACATTTTGGCCTGGATGCAATGTCATGGGGTCACTCAAATGGTCAGGGCTAATCCCCAGCATGAATGTGCAAGTTTTATAGCAAGCAGCCCAATAGATTTCAGACTTGTGTGCAGTGTGTACATTTACTCAAGTACTGTACTTAAGTAAACAATTGAGGTATTTTTTACTTTACTGGAGTATTTCCAATTTCCAGTACTTTTACTTCTACTCCACTACACCTCAGAGGCAAATATTGTACTTTTACTCCACTACAATTATTGGAAAACTTATTTATTATTGATTATTATTACAAAAAATACATTAACCTCTTCAGCCCTATACATTTTGGCTATTTGAAAATAGCTAATCTACAAGCTCACAATGTGCCGCGATGTGATCCATTGTGAGCTTTTATTTGCTATTTATTTCTACTTTTGGTTCATTTTGATACCAATACGTTTTTTCTTTCACTCAAGTAACATTTTCATTCCGGACTTTTAATTGTAACAGAGTATTTCTACATTGCCGTATTGATACTTTTACCTAAGTAAAACATTTGAGTACTTTTTCCACCACTGCTTGTGTGCCAGTGGACGCCTTGGCCTAAAAACCCGGCATTGGCAATGGGGTAATGAAAATAAGTAGTAGATTTTGCGTGTTTGTGTGCGTTTGTGTGTGTTTGTGCGTGGGTGTGTAATGAAATCATCAGTCTTAATCCCGCACACATAAACTCCATCTGCTAGAGCTGATGCATTCATTTGTCTTCCATTTGTTGGAATGTCAAGTGGACAGACATCGCAGAGTGGGTGGATGCCATTGCCTGGTCACTGGGTGTATGCCAACCATTACATTATGCGTGTGTCCTTGTGTTTGCGCGGTTTGTGTTGTCTACCCCTATCTCACTGGGTCAAAGCAGGTCAAGTGGCACTAGCACTCGATGGACGAGGAAGTATTCATCTCTCGCCCCTTCACTCATCCCACACATACATGTACACACACACATACACACACACACACACACACACACACACACACACAGACACACACACACACACACACACACACACACACACACACACACACACACACACACACACACACACACACACACACACACACACACACACACACACACACACACACACACACACACACACACACACACACACACCTTTTTTGTCTGGCGGGAATGCTGTTTTCCTCTTCGACCCTCATTACCATGGTAATAACAAGCAGCCAGCTATGTTTGTTAATTGTAATCACCAATTATAAAGCCAGCTAGGCAGCTATACACTATGTGGTGCACAGTGTCAATCTATCTCTCCCTCTCTGCTTTTTTCCCCCCTCTTAAGCACACAAATGCACGCGCACGCACAAATGCACGCGCACGCACGCACGCACGCACGCACGCACGCACGCACGCACGCACGCACGCACGCACGCACGCACGCACGCACGCACGCACGCACGCACGCACGCACGCACGCACGCACGCACGCACGCACGCACGCACGCACGCACGCACGCACGCACGCACACACACACACACACACACACACACACACACACACACACACACACACACACACACACACACACACACACACACACACACACACACACACACAATGAACACACAATGAACACACAATGAACACACATCCGCTTACATGTTGCATGGCCAGTGCACCCATTCCCCTGGTCCCATAGCCTTGATAAACAATGTCCCATTCAGCCCATATATGAATAATTAATGTCCGAGCGTTGAGAAAAGGGGAGGCCTGCTGTTTGTTCAGAGAGACAGGCCTTGTGCATTGGCTGCACCACGGTGTTACCGAGATGCCAGAGGGCTCTTATGGCCCGCTGTGACACTATACAAATGACACACATACAAAGATATACTCATACACACACACACACACACACACACACACACACACACACACACACACACACACACACATGCTCACATTTTTGTGCATGCATTCACACAGAAATGGCACTCATAAATGATAAACGGAGTGGATAAATAGTGTGGTAAATATGAAATATTGATGTGAACTCAGACGAGACATGAACTCCTCTTTAGTGGTGTGTGTGTGTGGGGGGGGGGGTTGGGGGCGGGGGGAATAACACAAGATGAAATAATTCACTACTGAAAATAAACAAATATGACAATACTACTTGAAACATACGTCATTACCGTTGCATTGCACCTAAGGGGCTCAATAAGTTTAGACATCTGCTGCCTTTATTGACATATCTTATTGGTGTGCAGTTTAAATACATAAATACATGTTTCCATTCTTCATCATAGCACTGATTTGAACACATAACTCTTGACTGTATACACTCTAAATCCGGAATGATGATTAAATTCCGCAAGTTTTCTGTATTATAGAAGACTAGTGGCTGGATGGCCCTGGAATTGACTGTGCACCTTCCTGTTCGCTGGAGGATGAACCCTACTGAATTTGGTGACCCCATGACCTTTCCCTCTGGCAGCACCAAATCAATCAATCAATCAAATTGTATTATCACAATACAAATACAGGGTGAAGGTGAGGTGACATTCTTATTTGCACTAATTTTGGTGACCCCGAAGGCATAGGGGTGCCCCGATGTTATTCTATTTGGATGGGAAGCTGTATTATTATTGGCTTGAAGAAAAGTTGATGTAAATTAACAATGACAACACACACTGTGTCTAGCCTTGTTTAGGCTCATAAACTTGGAAAGGACATGACTTGCGTTTACAGTGCAGCAATCACTTAGCAGTATAGTTACAAAAGCACAACTGTGAGCCTGAGGGGCACACTGCAGCTCCCCCACTGTTAACCTCAACAGAACATGATCAGGGAGGCTAGTTTTGCATCAAGCATACGTAGCTCAGCATACAGTCTGACTACACGGGAGATGTCATGCACTTGACGGATTGAAGGAAGCTCATTACTCCATCAGTAGTCACTTTGGCTACGCGCATGTCTCTGAGCAATATGCTGTACATGCTAAAAAGGAGTGGGTGGTCGTCTCTCCGTCAGAGTTTCATTAGCAGTTCAAACTAGAGACAGTGACGGTGACAGGAAACGGCTCCAGAGACAGATGTGACAGCACAGTAGGGGCCGGTATTCAAAGGCAGCAGTCAAGGTACATGGTATTGGTAGAACAGCACACTAGACAGCTGAGCCTCATGAGCACCCAAGGAGACCCATTGTAAGATGTATGACTGATAGGAAATGAAATGACAACGGTAAGTCATACTAAAAATGCTAAGCTCAGAAAACAAATGGCTCTGCATGGAAGGTTTCACTTCATTATGGCTCCCTGTAGCTGTGCCGAGTTGTTAGCAGAAGCAGCGTAGCACTATAATATCATAATATCCCTTTATGGAGGTGATGTAAATGCCACTGAGGGACACAGCTACTACCACCCAATGATCATATTATTATATCTCCTGATGTTTATCCCCTGTGTTTCTTGTGAGTTCAACTGGTTGTAGACACTTGTGGTCCTTTGTTTTAAGGAGTCCTAACCCTGGAGCCATATTGCACAGAAAGTGGGCTCTTCCTCACTTCCTTAACAGGTGTTACCAATCCTCCTATAATTTGACTAACCTCTGGTGTCTTTGTGTCTTGGGGTCTTGGGGTCTTGGGGGCTCAAACTGCGCATGCGTCGCATCTACAGCCCCACAGCATTACAATGTTGCACTCACAGAACGTGCTTCCCCAAAGTTACGTGTGTGTGTGTGTGTGTGTGTGTGTGTGTGTGTGTGTGTGTGTGTGTGTGTGTGTGTGTGTGTGTGTGTGTGTGTGTGTGTGTGTGTGTGTGAAAATTCCCCACACATTAACGTGTGGGGAAGGGGAGACCGTTTAGCGCCGTTTAGCGTTAGCCAAAAATGTCGAAGAGTTTTACACATTACGAGTACTTACACATTACGTTGTCGCAGTCACCGCGGCAAAGTCCGTATTCCCACCACACTCACGCTGATATGTCCGTCATTTTCGTGCCAAACAAAACATTTTTACCCACACCAGCGTCTAAACAAAGCCTCTAAGACAGGCATTTTCCTCCGTTCCTGCTCGCTGAAAGTCGCTTACAAGTCGCTTACAATAACAGGACATGGCAACACTGGCAGAGACACGGGAAGCGAAAGAGAAACAGAGAGAGAGAGAGACAGACAGACACAGATTTTGGCTCGCGAGCGGTGTGTGTGTGTGTGTGTGTGTGTGTGTGTGTGTGTGTGTGTGTGTGTGTGTGTGTGTGTGTGTGTGTGTGTGTGTGTGTGTGTGTGTGTGTGTGTGTGTGTGTGTGCGCGTGCGCGTGGGGGGGGGGGGTTCGCGACGCGACCGACTGCTTTCTGTGTTGCCAGATTGTGCGCGCGAAACAAGCAACCAGGTTTATGAAAAAACGACAGGGAGAGAGACGGTGGATCTACATAAATAATATACATATGAATATGGATATTATATGGATATTTACATAATATTCCATATATACATGTTATATAGTATTACACGAGAGAAAGACGGTGGATCTATATAAATAATATACATATGAATATGGCTATTATAGGCTATGGCTATTTATATATATATATATATATGTTATTATATATAAATAAATTACATATTACAATTATTATTTCAATAAACTGTTAGATATCATAATATTAGACATTACAATAATATGTATTATTATGTATATTATATCTTATACTATGATAAATATTGTATTAATGATGTTATATATTATATTATTATATATTATTACATATAATAATACATTATTATATCATAATATTATATGCTGTATTACAGTACATAACACATATTTAACATATATGGCACATTGTGTGCTTGACTCCTGCCTTCTCCTTTTCTCCCATTCCGCGGGCCCTGCCATGACAATCTGTGGACCTGACGATGTTGCCACTGTCTTTCACTATTTAATTCTTACCTTCCTTTTATACAAATAAACTGCTAACTTCATCTCCTGCGATTTGGTCTATCTTTTTACATTTTCATTCTATTACAGAGTGTACACCAGTGCACCCTGTTCACGGGTCTGCCATGCCGGGTGTGAGTAGGCTAATCCCGAAGTGGAGTTTTGGTCATTGGAACGGTGATGCACGTCACCTGTTTGTGGAGCCCAAACCTGTGAGCCCAAACCTCTGAGCCCAAAAATGTTTCTGCCCGGTTCTCCTCAGTGCCTGGAGCTATTGATCTCAAATTGCGCACAGCCATTGACCATTACCATGTGCATGTGACTGCGAAGCCCGTTTTTCAATATCACTAAATCTCTGCTGTTTATTCGCATTTTTATGTCAAAGAATGTCGCCATGCTTACGCTGGCCAATCAAACTGCGCATGCGTCGCATCTACAGCCCCACAGCGTTACACTGTTGCACACACAGAACACTCGCCTCCGCGGCAGTGTATGCACGGACACGCACGTGCGCATGCACGTTGGGGAGGCACGTGTCAAAATGTACATTATTTGTGTTCGTGCGACGGCCGCGTATGTGTGTTCGTGACGGGGGACAGCTCTGGCCGCATGAGGGTGTGTGTGCGTGTGTGTGTGTGTGTGTGTGTGTGTGTGTGTGTGTGTGTGTGTGTGTGTGTGTGTGTGTGTGTGTGTGTGTTGGCGACGGGGGACGGCTCCGGTGGGGGGGCCGCAACGGGACACGCGAGAGGAGGGGGGGGGGCCTACGGGACGGGACGCGCAACAGGACGTGCAATAACCCCACGTTTGCAACTACTTATGCCTGCGCACCTCACCGGGTATGGTCTAGTGATACTAATTAAGGTTGTCTTCCATTCTGGTCAAACAGAGTCTGAGGGTGCTGAATGCTGATATAGTTAGTTAGTAGTTATTTTTATTTCAGTCATGATTTTTTTTAAACAAAACAGTTGAACATACAGTACAACTTTTTAAACAAAACAGTTGAGACCCACGTACTGGTGTAGCAGTGAGCATGTGGTGTATGATGGGCAGTAAACTGCGGGCTACCAGGCTGGTTGGTTGTAATAAAGTAGAGGAGATGAGAGACGTCAGGTTTCCAGGTTCCATGCTCATTTATTTATTCAGCAACAAACAAACAGCATCATAGCAGAGAACCAACTTAGTCTCTAGGCTCTATCCACAGCAGCCATATTGGAAAAACGTTGGGCCCCTTCCTTACTTCCTTCACAGGTGTTACCAATGGTACTAATGAAGGCTAGCTGTTCCATTTAGTGTAGCACAGTGGTTCTCAAAACTTAATTTCAAGGACCTTCATAACTCTGAGAGTGTGCAAATGGAACCATTTGTACACTCTCAGAGTTACAAACCCGTAAGGGGCCATTTGGAACCCCCTCAAGGAACCCTGAGAGTGTTTCCAGTGAGCAACACATGCACAACATCAGCACCCTGACTCTGTTTGACCCGAGTGGAACAGAGCCTTCATTAGTATCATTGGGTAACACCTGTGAAGGAATTAAGGAAGAGGCCCAATTTCTTTCCAATATGGCTGATGTGCATATAGCCTATTAGTGCTTATCGTATATTATGGACCCTAAGTTGCATATATTAATCCAAACTAGATGGAACTGTGAAATGTAACCTTGCTAAAGTAAGAGTAATCATGAGTGTGTTGTGACTCAGCCTGGTGAATGTGCTAATTCTAACTCAGCTACAGCTGTCAATCTAACAGCTGAGCCGAATGGTCATTGCTATTTGTATATGTGTACCTATGTTTGCGTCGCTCTTATCTTTAGTACATACCTTATATGACTATTTAGAATAGCATCTTTGGTAAATGGTCTACTATAAGAACTGTGTAAGATGGGTGTTAGGGAGGCCTGTGCCCTGAGGGGCTGCAGGAGAGGCTGCTGGTGGAGCTCAGGGGCTCCTGCCCCTGGTTCTCTGCTATAATGCTGTTTGTTTGTTGCTGAATAAATAAATGAGCATGGAACCTGGAAACCTGACGTCTCTCATCTCCTCTACTTTATTACAACCAACCAGCCTGGTAGCCCGCAGTTTACTGCCCATCATACACCACATGCTCACTGCTACACCAGTACGTGGGTCTCAAAGTGGGGAATGAATGCCCCTCTGGTTGCAATACCCGTTGTACCCGCATTGTACCGAATGAAAGTACTATGACATATTGATGACATCCCTCCCTCAGGTCCTTGGCGATACACTCTCCGAGTTTAAAGTTGATCGTTCTGACAGTTTTCGAGATACGCAAAGGACAAATACACATGCACGCAGAGATTTTGCTAACGTATAGGATCATTTGCATGTATCGTCCTCTCTATGACCTCACATAGTCTCCTCTCTATATACGGTCCTGTCTAAATAAAAGCAATAAAAACACAGTAAGCTTATTTCAAACTCCAGCATTTCCCCTGCTGCACACAGGCACTTGTCCCTGTTATGTCCAATCTGAAATAATGATCCTAAAGCATTTGACTATAGTTTGACTCCCACCTACCAAACAGTAAACACAGTATGCAGTAATGCTGATTAAATCCACAGAAAACCATGGCCAGGAAGTAGATGTAGTACAAACGATCCCATAAAACATAACATTCCCAGTGGAGTAAAATGTGTGGAGAGCATGATATCTTCTATTTTGTGCAAAAGCACTACTACAATCTGTCCGAGTGGAACATTTTAAACAACTAAATTGAGTTTGCCAGTAGAGGATTGAGAAGAAGGAGATATAAGTCAGTAATTAAGCTCATT
>NC_137604.1:32362965-32435465 GCF_963280865.1 Gymnoscopelus braueri | reverse complement strand
CATTTGTTGACCTGGCATTCTATAGTTTGTATAGTTTCAATTTACATTTTATTTTTTATATTATACTGTATACTACTTTAGACTGATGATAGGTTATTGGTTTAGCTATGATCCTAGATTACTATCTCTATGCATTTGATGTATTACCTTGTGTTTACCTTACTGTAAATCGCACAGGATTAAGAGCCTAACCACATGTACCCTAGCATCCCTATTCTGGGTATGTCATAACAGACAAAAGTCTCACAACCCGTTGCAGCACAACACATGAGCTTGAGTATCAGCTATTTTCACACAAGAGAATTGGTGCAGAGGGAAAAAAAGAGGGGACCAAGTATAGACCCCTGGGGGACTTAAATTGGTTATGTGGTTAAATGCTGTGCTGCTGTGAGTCTGATGTCATGTGGTCTAAACGGGTATAGTTCATACTTCTTGCTGTCCTTGTGGCCCCTTCTTCAAGTCTTGTTCAAAGGTTAATTGTTGTTAATTGATTACACTTCCACAACATATTTTGTCAGTTCATGCCAAGCGCCTCATAATTCATGTGATGATTCGAGCAGTTGATGATTCATGCTTCAGGTATAAATCTATTTATTAAGGCCAGGGAAAGAGATGTGAGGCGAAACAAGTACTCCAAATGGATTTTTTTAAACCTTTTATTTTAGTTATGAACCTGTAACAAAAGCAAAACATTATCAGGCTACTTAATACTTAATACAGAGTGAGCTGGTGATGATTAACAATTAAAGGGGAATTGAACTTTAAACTCTTCTGGGGTGATTCTAACGTATACTCTGGCTTTTGAGTGCACCCCAGACAGTGTTTAAATTGCTTGATTCAATGTTTATTCATTTGATCAGACCCCCCCCCCCCCATTAGAAGGACAATATTAGTCACCAGAACCAGGGACGTGTGTTTTCAATGACTTAAACATGTTTAACATTTGAAGTTGAGTGGGCTTAGGAGAGGGGCATGTGTCTGATCAAATTAATATGACATATCTAATCTAAATATTGATTCAAGCAACTTAAAAGCTGTCTGGGGTGCACACAAAAACCCTAGCAGATGTTAAAATGACTCCAGAAGTGTTTAAAGTGAAATGCCACTTATTTTTGGCATTGCATGCTTTATTCAGATAGTTACAGTGCGAGAGAAATAAGAGGCAAAGACCCTAAGGTCGGATTTGAACCAGATCGGCTGTGCAATGACTGAGCCTTAATGATATATGCGCTCTACCAGGTGAGCCACTGGGGTGCCCCGACTATGCAATTTATTAATTTACTGAATAAAATATCTAACACTTCCCTCAAATCACATCCGTCACGAGGACAAAAGAACAAAAGCAAAGAAAAAACTAACAACATTGATATTTAATGAATAAGCAGAACGAGTATGAATAAAATATATTCCACATGTGGAAAACAAATATTATCTGGGTACAGTGTACAGTAGGTTGAAATGTTATCCGAATTACAGCGGGAAGCAGGGGAGGAAAAGCCGAGAACATTTAGCTTATCCCCTTTATAGAATGGTAGCCTTGGCTAGCCAGCTGACTTAATAACACTTTACGCTTGCTGTTTCTATGACAACCAGTGCTTGATTGCTGGCCCTAATCTCCTTTAATGTGGCTTAATGCTGTTTATATCTCTCAATGCTTCACTTTGGACTCTCTTTTTCCTCCTTTCTCCCCCCCCTGCCCTTCTCTCTCTCTGCTTACATGGTGTTTGTGGTTAAATACATGTCACCCATGGCGTTCCACTGATTGGCAGTCATTCAGTCAGTCAGTTGGTCACACTCCAACAACAGCTTAGTATGGAGGAGGCCATGTCTTGTACAGTCCCACACTTTGTAATATCACAGGCTCGCAGGATGGGAGCATTTGCTGCTGTCACTTCCATTTTTTTATATTTTCCTTTAAAAAGGTTAGGTTCGTTCACAAGCTGGGGTTTTCACATGAAAGTAATAAACCTTTTATTCATGTAATTGCTCAAATCTATGGCACATGCAAAATGGCTTTCTTTTTGTGCCATGTTATTTAATAGTGAACACGCGTGACGGACAAATAATGAATCTTGCACCGTCAGCCATTCCTTCAAACACACAGACGCACATACGCACACACACACGTGCACGCACACACACACGTGCACGCACACGCACACACACACACACACACACACGCATTGACACTGTTAATGCTATAGCTGGTCGTGTATTCAGCCATACAACGTTCAGCAGTGTTTTGTAATTAGATGCACGTCTGGCTGACTTTGACAAAGTTTTTCTGAAGCCACTTTGAAACAACGTTCCCCTGTTGATGATGGAGGCTGCACCAGATATTGACTTTGATCTTATGCAATCAAATCTTCATCTTGGAAGATTCCAGGTGTTCTGCAATTACAGTACACGGAGACAGGGGCACCTGAAGGTACAATTAAACTGAGAGTGAGCCTGCCGGTTCTTTGCAAAGACCGCAAGGTATAAATGCTGATATATTAAATCGATACTCATATCTTAGCAAACACCCACCCAATCTCACAAACAGCCAGTGGAATTGAGAGAGGGAGCTGTGTCGTTATCATGCAAATCAATACCAAGGACCTTGTGCCTGAATTATACTTAGTTACTGTCGTATATTATTGGTGCCAGGATGCGGGTTTCCAAGCCCGCTGGTTGTAATAAAGTAGAGGAGATGTCCGGAGTCCATGTTCAGAATCATTCATTTATTCAGCATCAACAGCAGCATCATAGCAACAGCATGAGAACCAGGGAGCCGAAGCTCCCCCCCAGCCTCACGGCGTGGGCATTACTAACTAACTAACATCACATTTTCAGTCAACTCTTTATACTGTAGGTAGCTCACATCACAATACGTTCCTGTGGGTGGGGGTCAGTGAGAATCCCCCCACCAGTTGAAGATCAAGGACCATCTTTTGATTTGATTTGCAAGTCCCTGAAGGAAGGGAGTGGAGACAATGGCCCAGACCGTGTCTTTCAGGTTAACAAAGGTGATGTAATTTGCCATTCACACCTAGCAGCAGGCTTCCTCTTGAACAACATGTGCTTTGGTCTGAATCAACACATTATTTCTTTAATATCATTTCTATCTGGTTTTGACTTGCATACTGTTCATAAAATATAAGCAAATAAGGGCCAATATACCACATTACACACTCACGTGTCGCACACCGATAACAACAGATCTAAGCTCAAAAATGTGTTGTGAAGTTGTAGATCTGCTATTTCCGATGTGTGTCCCTCACGGGCAACAAAGTATAACTCAGGCCCCCATAGAACATCGGTTGTAAAGCATCTGCATGATGCTGCATAATGCATCATCTTTCAGACACACAGTCATATGAGCATGTACACATCATGGTGTGATATCACAGTACTGATGTGTATGCGTGTGTGTCTAATATAGACATGCCTTAACGTCAGCCCCAGGTGGTGTTAGACAATGGTTTCTGTTGTGTCTGATGTCAGCATGAGAAAAGAGAGAGGGAGAGAGGGAGAGAGGGAGAGAGGAAGAGAGGTAGAGAGGAAGGGAGAGAGGGAGGGAGAGAGGGAGGAAGGAAGGGAGGGAGAGAAGGAGGGAGGGAGGGGGAGATAAGAGCTATAACCTGGCCAATGCTGGTTAGTGGTTACATAAACCTGAACACGTTGATCAACGTGTCTCTTCAGCGATGCCAGGTGAGTGGATAATGTGTCGCTTCATGCCACGTTTGCTGCTCGTTACATAAGTTCCCATAAACTTCTAGGGTGTAAAAAATTACCTTTTCTTTTTTACACCCTAAATGAACACTCAGGAGGTTGCAGTGGCACCTTCTGCTCAATACAGCACACACATTCACACACACACACACACACACACACACACACACACACACACACACACACACACACACACACACACACACACACACACACACACACACACACACACACACACACACACACACACACACACACACACACAGTCTGAATTGAAGTATACCCCCCATACCGCTGCGCCTCCGCAGTGCATCTGTGCGGCTGGCAGTAGTGTTGGCCCAGCTGGCAGCCTGTGAGTCTTGGTGGCAGACCAGGATCCTGCTCAAATTATAGATGTGCCAGCAGATGTTTGGCAGTGTGACATTACTGGCGTGTGCCACTGCGTATGTTTATTGTGTGTGTGTGTGTGTGTGTGTGTGTGTGTGTGTGTGTGTGTGTGTGTGTGTGTGTGTGTGTGTGTGTGTGTGTGTGTGTGTGTGTGTGTGTGTGTGTGTGTGTGTGTGTGTGTGTGTGTGTGTGTGTGTGTGTGTGTGAGTGTGTGTGTGTGTGTGTGTGTGTGTGTGTGTGTGTGTGTGTTTTCCACAATTTGTTTGTGCATGCACATTTGCATTACTTGTTTGTGCACATTTCCCTGTGGATGCACTTGTGGTCGTGCGCGTGCGTGTGTTTGTATAGTGTGGGTACATCTGTCCGTGTTTTTGTAAGATTGTGTGGTGTGTGGTGTGTGTGTGTGTGTGTGTGTGTGTGTGTGTGTGTGTGTGTGTGTGTGTGTGTGTGTGTGTGTGTGTGTGTGTGTGTGTGTGCGTGTGTGTGTGCGTGTGCGTGTGTGTGTGAGAGAATGCGTTTCACCCCTGGAGATGTATTGGAGGGTTTTTACGCGAGTGGCTGAACATGGATAGCCGCCAGTGATTCTTTCCGTTGGATTGATACTGCGTTGTAACTGGGGGGACACCCGGCCCCGGCCTTCAGCCAAGATAAGAAGAGAGAGAGAGAGAGTCAAAGGGAAAGGTAGACACAGGGCAAGAGAGGGAGAGAGTGATCACAGAGCTGAGAAGGGGTGAGGAGGAGCTTGACGGAGAGATCATAGAGGCAGAGGCCTAGAGGGAGGGGTGGTGCTGTAGTGCACAACGAACAGTGGTGGAGAAATAACTCAATTTTTTTACTTAAAATAAAAGTATCAATACTGCAGAAAAGAAATACTCTGTTATTGTTGTTAAGTAAAAGTCCGGAATTCAAAATGTACTTGAGTAAAAGTACAAAAGTATTGGCATCAAAATGTACTTAAAGTACCAAAAGTAAAAGTACTCATTATGCACAATGTCCCATTAAACATTTTCCAATGTATAAAAATCTTTTGAAAATAGCAGATCTACAAGCTCACAATGCGTCGCACCGCGACGCATTGTGAGGTTGTAGATCGGCTATTTTCAAATGGCCAAAATGTATATAGTGCTGAAGTGGTTAATTTTGTAATAATAATCAAAATCTACAAAGTAACTATAACTAAAGTTTTCAAATAAATGTAGTGGAGTAAAGTACAATATTTGGATCCAAGATGTAAGTAAAAGTATTGGACATTGGAAATACTCAAGTAAAGTACAAATACCTCAAAATTGTACTTATGTACAGTACTTAGGTAAATGTACGTAGATACTTTCCACCACTGATAACGAATGAAGAGAGAGGGTGTACACAGTAAAATCCATCGTGTTACAGTAATTTAACTTAGAGAGTGCATACATGGGACCAAATGGACTCTGGTTCAATTCGTACTCTCACTGAGTTCAATTCTCAGCACAAATGAAGCAAACTTTAGGACTCTCTGAAGCTGGTGCGATTGGTCTCAATAGAGACATTTAGGGTGCTTCTTGAGGACACACTACATATAGTGACTGCGCCTGTTTCATGTAACACCATATTTATTTGCATCTGTGACGTTGTAATGTGATTCAAATGTTTGTTATTGTTCTTCATTATGTGTTTTATTATGCTGTTATCAGGGCGTCCTTGAGAAAGAGAGCTTGCTCTCAATGGGCTACCCTGAAGGACAAAGAAAGAAAGAAAGAATTAACCACTGAGAATTTTACTGGGTAAGAGCAATAATTGAGACAAAGACTGGGGCGTCAAATGATAAAACATGCAGAGCCACAGAAATTCAGCAATTTGGCAAAAGAGGCCAATTTTCTGCTGTGAAATGTTCGTCATTGGCCTTAGCCAAGACAAATAACTCTACCGCATCTCAGGGGGCTGAGCCAATGGTCCAACATTAGTATGCTAACACCAGGCTGTTGTTCTCCAGCAGCACAACTCCTAGCACGACACAATTGAGCTAGTGGCACGCCACCCACTGGCCAGGCGCTCAAATGTCTTTGTCTATTCTTTCTCTCCCAACGTCTGATATTCATAAAGACGGAGAGCTAGTAGCGTCGATTGAACTGTGACAATGGTAGCTGAGAAAATGAGGAGAACATGTGGCAAGGAATGAAATTGGTACCGTGGGAGTGGATTGACGGAGGGTAAGGGAGGTACGACAGAGTTAAGAGTGGTAGAGGAAATAATGTGGAGTGCGAGTAAGGAGGTGTAATTGCATGGAGAGGAAAGTTTTGTTAGAATCCGACTTTCTAGTGAGTGGCATCAAATGCCTCAAAGAAAAACGTTCCGTGAGAGTTTGCAAGACTATATACACTACAGCATGCACAATAGACTCTTGAAAAAAAAAGAAAAACACCTGTTAAATTGAAGGGAACAAGCAGAATTGTCAAACGAGTTGAGAATTGTGTGTGCGTGTGCGTGCGTGTGCGTGTGTGCGTTTGTGTGTGTGAGACAGAGAGACAGAGAGAGAAAGAGTGTAGAGAGAGAGAGAGAGAGAGAGAGAGAGAGAGAGAGAGAGAGAGAGAGAGAGAGAGATGATGGAATTGAGTGAGCAAGTTTAAGAGAGAATGAGAGACCGGCAGAGAGGAGAGAGAGAGAGTGAACGAGAACAGCCAAAGGAGATAGACACTTTTGCTATAATTAATGCTTAGGATGAGGTCACTGCCGAGGACATGGTGCTACTTTAATAGCCCAGGGATTTGGCCAGCCTCCCATCGGCCCTTTAACTCTGCATTAAGCTGATTACCCCCCCCACCCACATTTAACCAAAAAACACCGCCTACACCCCCTTCTCACCTAATATCACTTTAACTGAAACACATTTATATAGAGGAAGAGAGCGCGAGGCAGAGAGAGAGAGAGAGAGAGAGAGAGAGAGAGAGAGAGAGAGAGAGAGAGGGAGAGAGACGGAGAGAGCCAGAGAGAGGCAGAGAGATAGAGAGACGGAGAGAGGTGGAGTGACAGACAAGCACAGCTCACAATCCATTTAATTTCCCCCCTTTTACCACACAGACCCAGGCTAATGCTTTTTTATGCATTTTTTAGTAATGCTTTTTTTCCCTCTAGCGCAGTTTATTTATTCATTTATCTTGCCAGTGAAGCACAAGTGGGCCACTTCAATAGTCCATTGTGGATTTGTGCATTGTTTCCCTGCAGGGGATGGATGG
The DNA here is from genome assembly GCF_963280865.1 of Gymnoscopelus braueri. Classification (NCBI taxonomy): domain Eukaryota; kingdom Metazoa; phylum Chordata; class Actinopteri; order Myctophiformes; family Myctophidae; genus Gymnoscopelus; species Gymnoscopelus braueri. Next base: position 32,428,152 of record NC_137604.1, on the reverse strand, counting down.
TTGACCTGTTGTGCAGTACTGTGGGGAGGGTTAGGTCCTCTGTGTTTTTAATACCATTAACTGCACCCTTTGGTTGAACAACTCATTGTTTTAATGCTGCCGTTTTAATCACAATAATCAAAATGATTCTCTGCCTCTCTGCCTCCCGCACAACAACACACACATAGCCTACTGATACGCACAAACTCTTGCTTTAATATCGTTGCTGTCGGGCCAGAAACCTGTGTTCCAAAGGATGCAAGTTATTATTTCGCCACAAGCTCTTGTTAGTAATACTTTTCATTAGTTAAATATTTGTAAAACCCACAGACACACTTTTACCAAATTTCACTTTCAAAATGTTTCTAAAATATTGAAATAAGCAAATCTAAAACAGTGAAATTAGTCAATCTACAAGCTCACAAGTAGGGCATTAATTTACGAAAATATCGAGATACAAGTCGAGGTTGAAATATGGAGATACAAGGTTTCTGTGATAGAAACAGCTATGATGATATTCTCCCTCTCTCTCCCATCCATCTCTCCCTCTCCCTCTGTCACACACACACAGATGCACGTACGTGCACGTGCACATGCACACTCAGAAGTACCATCCATCTCTCCCTCTCTTTCTCTCTGTCACACACACACACACACACACACACACACACAGATGCACGCACGTGCGCATGCACACCCAGAAGCATGGAGACCTTCTGACCGCAATCATCATCATTGGTCAGACTGATTAATCAAACTGCAGTCAGATTCTTGTGTAGGCTAGGGCTGTGGTTCTCAAAGTGGGGTCCTGGGACCACCAGGGGTCCTTGAAGGGGGTCCCCAGCTATATTATTTAATAGAGCATCATAACCACTTTAAAACTATCTTATACTTCACTTATTTGAAAATAGCCGACCTACCGTACAAGCTCACAGCATTTTGAAAAATGTTACATAAACGTAACGTTCAGCATAACATAAATCTTCTCTTATGAGCGTCCTTGGCACAAAATCTTTTCAGATGGGAGTCCGTGGGCCACATCAATTTGGGGGTCCTTCACATGAAAATGTGTGAGAACCACTGGGCCAAGGTACGATAGTCCACACTTTCCATTCAAATCACACTCAGCCAGTCAAGAAGGCTCATTGAACCTCCGGAGCACGTCGCGGTTCGAATCTATCCACAGTGCACGCACAGACACTTAGAGTTCAGGCATGCAAAGTTCAACCGTTATTATTCTAGGGGTGGAAACTTCATCGGCAGACATAAAATGACATCGACGATAGAAAACATCTCAAACTGTACCTTTATTTCCCCCCCTCTTAGATACGTTTCACAAAACAGCTATCTCTGAAAAGGGAAACTGAGGCAATTAACAATTAGTACAATCATTGAGTTTCACCTACCAGCTGTCTCAATGCCCGTCCCCTCCATCTGCTCTGCGTCTGTGTTTCACAGAGTATTTTAGCATTCTTATTGTGCGTGTGCCCGTGTGCACGTGCGTGTGTGTGTGTGTGTGTGTGTGCGCGCATATATTTCAGCATGAATTATTTAAAAAAGGTTACTTATGAGTGTGTGGGCGTGTTGTTCCCTGCCACAACCCCACATTTTGTCGCTGTCGCACAGAAACCTTGCACTGTATCTCCATATAGCAAAAATAGTGAAAATGGCAGATCTACAAGCTCACAACTCACAACTCATATCTTAGAAAACACTATATTTATTTGCATCTGTGATTCAAATGTTAATTGTTATTGTTCTTCATTATGTGTTTTATTATGCTGTTATCAGGGCGTCCTTGAAAAAGAGAGCTTGCTCTCAATGGACTTCCCTGAATAAATAAAGGACAAAGAAAGAAAGAAAGAATTAACCACAGAGACTTTTACTGGGTGAGAGCAATAATTGAGACAAAGACTGGGGCGTCAAATGATAAAACATGCAGAGCCACAGAAATTCAGCAATTTGGCCAAAGAGGCCAATTTTCTGCTGTGAAATGTTCACCTATAATGACATTACCCGGGATAGGGATGCCAGTTTGAATGTGGTTAACTGGGTTTTACCAATGAAAAGTATTGTGACTAATAATGATCCATTGGAACACAGGTTATTTTTTCTTCTTTTTTTTATTTTTATGGTTTTGGACATACAAGGTTTCAGCCCGACAGCAATGACAGGTTCATACTTAAGTGCACCTGTAGAATCATCTCTGGTTCCCTTCTAGCCCTGGGCACAAGATTTCCTGTAGGGTTCAGGCACTTCAGCAAGTTACCCTGCTAGATGTAGAAAGAGGCTCAACACTCAAGGCCCTTTCTTGTAGGTGATTTATTTATTTATTGCATTATTGTGCTGTATACTAAAATCTGGAGTGTTAATTTAACTCTTGAGCGTATTTAAAGTAAAAAAAAAAAATCAAGTTAAACACAACACTTACCAGGTAAGGAAATTAGTGGATTGAATTTAAAACAGGTATACTTGGGTTATAAAATGTCTTATGAAATATAATTTATAACACGCTTAACATATAGTGTATGTGAAATGTTTCACAGGTATGCATGCACACGTGTGTCTTTGTGTGAGATCAATGTAGGTCTACAGTAGGCCTATTAGGGAGAAGAAGAAGAATATTAACCAAATACATAATTAATATGAAAAGGAAAAATCTAAATTGCACCCTCAAATGTAGACGCTAAATTGCTTCCTGCTGCTTCAGTTCCATTGCACAAACAGAACAACAGATACATGATGTGTCCAGTGTAGTACGGACGTAACATTCCGGGCCAGTGTTTTACAGCAATTCTCCACAGGGAGCTGATTATTTTTCACAAACAATATCTGCACAAGTGCACAAACAGACTAGCAAATGAAATTAAATCTATACAATTTCTGAAGACATTTTTCCATTAAAGCTAAAGTAGCAGTTTCTGTAACACAAATGATGATATTCTCTACACTGCCACAATGTGGAAATGTAATCTCGGACGCCACTATGATGGCCAATATCGTACAGTGGGTGGTCCCCATTACACATAGGCTAATGGAATATGAACTAGCTCGCTTATTTGACCATTTTGTTGTATGCTGAGATATTTCTATTTGATAATTATCTGGGATCTCTGCATTTCTATGCACATTACTTAATTACGCAGTACGCACTAGCATCCATCCATTCATGTACACATCTCAGATATAGCCTAACTTTTAATGTCAATGTTTAATGACACTATAGGCTAGGTCTCGACCACTATGGTTTATGACTTACGAAGCAGGCTCTTCACACATGACCACTGAATGGAAAGTTCCTAAACAACCTTATTGTAAGTCGCTTTGGATAAAAGCGTCTGCTAAAATGACTGTAATGTAATGTAATGTAAAGTAAACATTTATGAAAAATGCCAATGTGTCAAAGAGGTCATGGTACCTTTTTCTATATCTCTGCTGTCGGGCAGAAACCAGCTAACTCCAAAATGTTTTAGTTAGATTGTGTTCATCATTGATAAGTACAGCTAAATGGACCTCCAAGCTCACAATGAGGTTGGAGGTCAAAAGGGGTGGAGCCTGGAGTCAGCAAAACCAGCTAACTCCATCCCCTTTTGGTGGACTTTAGGACTTAGCTGGTTTAGCAGAAAGTTTGAGGATCCAATGGAGTTAGCTGGTTTTGTCAGAAGCACTTTTTAATACTTTTCTTTGCTTCAATATTTTTTTAATCAACTCACAGACGTAAAGGGTGTTCAATAGCACTGATTTATGTAATAAAATGCAAAAGCGGAAAAACAGATTTAGCTGGTTTCTGCCCGAAAGCAACGATATGTCTTTGGGAGTACAGTACCTTAAGTGACATGCAGTTCCTTGATGGTGGTGCTGTGCTGGTGGTGCTGTGCTGGTGGTGTTAACGATAAATTATTGCTTGCATGCATGGAAGGTTTACAGTATGCTAACTTTTCCCTCCTGAACATCATCTCTCCTTCCTCGCCTCACGACCCTTTGATTTCAGAGTTGACATCAAAGTAGTGGGCTGCAGCATTACCTGATGCTAATCGTCCACATGAAAGAGAATTGGTATGAGGTGCGAGCGGGCAGGGACTGACGGAGCCTCCTGGGGGACCCCCTCTCTTTCTCCGTCAACCAGTCTATTCCCCTGCTTCTAGTTAGTAGTGACTTCTAAAAGACCTTCAGAGAGACGCAGAGAAACGCCATGCATACAGTACACACTGATCAGACGCAGGCCTGCGTAACACCAGGTGCTGGACAGTTCAAAGGGGTTTGCAGTGCAGTTCATGACTTGATAATACTTTTTTGAGAGTTTCAAGAAGATGAGAAGATTCAAGATTCAAAATTCAATATAGTTTATTTGTCACCACTTGTTTGTTTTGTTTTGCAAAGCGACGACTTTGAGTACCCAGAAAAAAATTATGTATCATTGTTATTATTATTATTATTATTATTATTATTAGTAGTAGTAGTAGTAGTAGTAGTAGTAGTAGTAGTAGTAGTAGTAGTAGTATATCAATATATTAAGGTTTAAGGTGTTATTTATTAAGAAGAAGAAGAAGAAGAAGAAGAAGAAGAAGAAGAAGAAGAAGAAGAAGAAGAAGAAGAAGAAGAAGAAGAAGAAGAAGAAGAAGAAGAAGAAGAAGAAGAAGAATCAATAGGCTATTTATTTGGAATTGTGTCTTCCCTGGGTTACTGAGGTATATATAACTAAGTTGTAGCCAGAGGAAATTAGCAAATAGGATATACAGAATAAATATACAGAATATACATAAATGTACAGTCCTGGGCTACCGGGAACATTGAAATATAAATATTGATATAGATTCTCACCCAGTTTATCCAACCTTGGGCACAGCTGAATCATCAACAGCCCATATCTACGGCTTGGCCTGCTTCATGGCCCTCAGTGGGATAACAAGGGCAATGACGAATGCCGGCCAATCATTTATTTATACTTAAATATACGCGCATCGACAATGGGTACTGGGCCAAAAAATAATGAAAACATATAATTTATTTATCATATACCCATAGCTTTATTTATTTACCACGATAAAAATAGCATTTAATCAACATTTTATTTGTATAAATAGATTAACATTACTGCCAACGAGGAACTGCCCAGGCAGACAAAATGGTGGTCCTGCAGAGATTTCCCAACGGGGTGAGGAGGACGTTGGCTGAAAACATTCTGTGAACTGTTGAAGGTTGCTGTTTTCCCCTCTCTTTTGGGTCCTTGGTGTTCAGTTAAAATCCAATGTCTACTCAGCCATGCATTTTGCACCTGTGTTTGGCAGCAACTATTTGTCCATCATTGACGTGGAGAGTTCCCTTTGCAGCAAGGTTGCTTGCGGTGACAGTGGCACAAAATCTGGCCTCACAGCTAGAAGGGGATGCTGGGGAGACTGGGGGGCGTGTTCTCTCCTCCGCGTCATCAGTGCCAATACCCTAGGTGGGGTTGGCGAAAGGGCCTCTCTGTGTGGAGTTTGCATGTTCTCCTCGTGTCCCCTAGCCTAGGGTAGGTACCCTCACAAAAAACATCCAGTAGTCTTGGTCTCTATACTGCCTCCCCCTGGTCAGTTGGGGCGCCTGATGGAGGGAAAGGTTGGAATAACGTGTTCCTTCCACGTGCTACGTCCAACCAGAGAAAATCCCCCTCTCAGGTGATAAGAAGCGGCCTGCTCACTCCTCATGCATTGAAGGAAGCATGAGCTCAATTTGGGGCTCTCCCCAGGCTGGCAGAGGGAGAGTAGCGCCCAGGATTACATGATTAGGCAATTGGCACTGGGTGAAAAAATGGGTTACAAAATCATGGGATAAAAATTTGAAAGAAAAAAACAAAAAAACAATGATGACAAGACTGTCAGGGAACTATATCTTCTCTGTTTCTAGATATGAAACGGTGTCAAGTGGCCCTGGAAAGAGAGGGCGAGACAAGTTTCCTGGTATTCCGAAGAAAGCCCAACCTTAAAATGGACTCACATGCTACTGGGTTTGGGGTGTTATCAGATTGGCCTGACCTCAATGACCTCTGTGTGAGAACTGCAGTATCCCTGCAGTGGGTTCGACCTGACTCGGACATTGTAGCAGTTCCTGAGGACATTACTACCAACTGTTTGATCTCAGTAAGGGCTACTGTTATTGATATACAGTAAAACATCATTTATCACCAGTCAATGCATGGAGGTACTTTGTAATGTTACAACAGCAAAAACAACAACAACACTGGACTGGTTTTAAAACTACAAGGAAAGCTAGCTTGCCTTCCTGCAGTAGATCACACCGTCTCTCATACAATATTCAAACATTATGCAGTTGATGAGGATATAGTCACCTTTACAGTCAAAGCCAGATTACAGGTCCTTCCAACTCAATCTTTCTCTCTAGTACCCTAATACGTTTCCTCCTCATTGTCTATAGTAGGCCTACACCATGACCACAAGTTACTGAAACTCAGTCACATATTCTGAATGGCTGCTATGTATCTAAGGGAATGTAGGCTACATTGCTAGGCACTACATTGCTAGGCACGACATAATTGTTGACCTATTAGTTAAGGACACAAGTCCATATGTTTCATCGTCTGCCAAAATGTATAAGCACTCTAGTTTTTCAACTGCCATGTTCATGTGCAATAATGAAAATGATGCCTTTTCAGATGTCACACTTAATACACCAGATTTTGTTGTTGTTGATGAGGACAGTAGAGAAGTGCATGACCATTTTGGAAGTGGCATGTACAAAATCCTCCACCTTCTTTACCTCTACTCCCTGTAACCTCACTGTTCCACTTGGGTTCTAGGCTGATTATCAGCCTGAAGCTGCGTGGAGCTTCAGTCTGAAATTGGCTGCAAATGTCCGCGATTACCAGGGGGAGGGGATTCAAATTGCCCTAAACCAATCACAAGAGATCCACGGATCCGCCTACATCTGACGTCATCGCACAGCTCGTTTTAGAAGATATTCGCCATAGAGTTAAAAATAATAGAGAGGGCACCCGAAATCCCCTCCCATCCACTTGCATCGAGTTGCTCACCCAGCGCATGAAGCGAATTCACCCCTTCTTCCGGGTTGGAAAGTGTGATGGGCGTAGCCTATTTGGGGCCACTGTGATACGTTCTGCGTCACAGAAGTGACGCGTTTTACGTCACAGAGGTGCGCGGTCCCGTGCGCAAGCTTGTGCGCAAGCTCGTGAGTCGAGCCCATTGGTCGAAACAGTTTTCGCTCGTATTGTGCAGTGGCCACGTCCGTTTAAGCTGCAGTACCTACGAATGGCCAGCATGTCCATTTCGCTTCAATGCAACCACTGGGTTCTGGGGGCTTGATATTCGCTGATTGGCTTGTCGTTAGACCACCCCCACCTCCGACTCTGATTTGACAGGTTTTTCTTCGACCGTGAAAAGCCATAGGCTCACATTATGACACCAGACCAAGAGGAGCTCACTCAGAGAGTGGGCGGGGGCTACTTGGGTTCCTCTCATTTACACACATGTATTCTGTCTTGCTGCGAAAGTGAATTGAGAATAGTAAAGATATATTTGGATTATAGAATTGTATCTAGAATTTAAGGGGTCACGCAAAACTTCACACAAATCAGTCACAAGTTAATTGCACTTCCATAGCTTTCTACTGTTTAGTGATGGTTCTGAGGTTTGATTTATTCTTAAAAGCTGTGTAGCAGCCTCCGCTGAGTCTCTTTCATTGGACTCTATTCATTTCCAACACTTTTCAGTCAAAATGGTGCTTTGATTAAAAACAAAGGGCCGGTTATCTCAAAAGTGCTGGGTTTCTTTCCCACAGCCTTTGAATACGGCTCACAGCAAATTATGGTAAATAAGAGTACAAACGCATCTCTGCTTGCATACTCAGGTCAACATACTTCAAAACACTAGCCTACAACATGGCAAACAACAACAAAGTGATGTGATGCATTCATGCAGGCATGACGATTAACATTTATCCATGTTTACGGCCTTTGTTTTCTTCTGTTTTCTCCCTCCCGTTACCCGCTACTTCAACATCAATCAGCCACAGATGGAGAAATCATTTCCGTCAACCACTTCTAGATGGCTAATCTCCATTGAAAGTGGACCTCTTGCAACGTTACCAGTGTTTTCATGTTCCAAATTAATTCCTGAATACAATGACTAGAGGCAGTTTGGGGGAAAAAACTGGGTTTCATCTATAATTAACAACACTCCTTCAGATGATTTCTAATGGACTAAGCTTTTTTTGCCTTTGAAGTTCAAACCCTCGGACAATCGTAAGGGGATGGGGGATGAGGGGGCATGTTGAAAATATTTATATTCCGGTGAATTTTCTTCATACACAAACATCTAGGCTACTTTATCGTAATTAACAGTCTTGAGAAACGGGTGGCAAGTTACAAAAGTATCTAATTCACAATCTGTGTAAACCTTCCATTTTATCCCTCTCATGGTCCTGTAGGACATCTTGGAATACAAGCCAAAAGCGAACACTAAATTACAATATAGTGGTATAAGCAGACTGTCACAGTGTAATATATTATTCATTCATATTTCAGGCTTGCCATAATAAGTTGTTTCTGATCTGAGCACACTGTAGGGCATGATTCTTAGCCCTCTTTTAAAGCACTGTACCTGCTTCTCGAGGTCCAATTGCTGGTGTTGGCATTCCATTGCATTGAGTTGCATCATGTTCAAAAGGCTGCTCTTCTTTGAAGTTACAATGGCACTTCTTACCCTCTTATTCGGTTTCAGCATCCACTCCTTTGTCCTAACAAAAAGCATGTTTTACAATTTATCAATTAACCATGAATCGGTGTCCCTTTTCTGGGCAGGTTCATAGTAGGTGAACATTTGGCAAAAGTAGCAGATCTACAAGCTCATAAGGCATTACATGGCATCCCAAGGTGTTGCAAGGCGTTGCGTTGTGAGCTTGTAGACTAGGCTATTTCCGGTGAGGTGTAGAGGGAAAAAAGAAGAGGAAAAAAACCTGCCAGGGGCATCCTGGTCAAGAAGCAAAGTTAGAAAACAGGGAGGAGTATGTCGTTCAAAAGTAAGTGAAATAATAGGCACACATAGTCTAGTATTATATATCTACAGTAAATAATAATAATGTATAATGTTCTACTGTTCTGTTAATTTTATTTACCAGATTTTCCCTATTTACCGTCTCCACCGTTTCTCTGAAGTTTTGTTGTCTTGGATTATCTCTCTTTCCCTCCCCCTTTTTATCTTTCCTCTCTCTCTCTCTCTCTCTCTCTCTCTCTCTCTCTCTCTCTCTCTCTCTCTGCACGTCCTTGTGCTGTCTCACTCAGCAGAGCGAGACATTATGTGCAGACGCTGCCAGTCTCCAAAGAGTGAAGCCGGCTAATGCATAGCAAACACTAGCCAGCCAAGCCAGGCATGCATAACACAAAAGGATGGGCCCTCTCTGCTGTGGCCAATACACTTAGGCATTAACACCCTGCATTCCCGCCATACATTTCAATAAGCCCCCAGCAGTTTGTACAGCTCAGCTTGCTGACATATGTATTAATTCAGAACAGAAATTATCGGCTTTCTATCCAGGCGCCTTAATCACCCACGGGGACCTGTAAGCCAGAGTGAAGGCAAGCATGAAAGAAACCTCTCTCTCCATCTTTCTCTCTTTCTTTCCTCATTCTCTCCCCTTCCTCCAGCCAGTACCTCGCTCTCTCTTTGCCATCTTGTCTGTCCTTGAAGTAATTTCATGTTAAATTGGACGAAATCATTTCCAGCATTTCAAGTTGAAGAGCGTGCAGGTTATTTGTAAGCGCTAACTGACACTAAGTAAAGAGGACCATGGCCACCCGCGCATTTGCCAACATTTGTCACATTTTATAGTTGGACTTCCAGGAGCTTGAAAATGAGCCCCTGAAGTTTTGCACATAAAGGTAACCTGGCAACTGCAAGAGACAATCCATTACGCTAACATTGCCAGAACGCTTATCTAATTTCAATATAGCAAGTTCATTCCTAACCTATCACTGGATTTATCAAGGTGACATGGCCACAAATGTGGGATTACGGTATTTAGATTGCCTGGGACTATTCATTTATTTCATGTCAGTCAGTGCTGTGGAACCGGAAATGATCAATATAGAGTATCACAACAAAGGCAAATACATCGTATGAATATTCTAAACTGCACAAACAGCTACCAAGAAAATGACTTTGGAGATGTGAACATCTAGAACAAGGAACAGTAGGCAATCAGGATAGTACATAGAGTTCATGCAATATCATTAAAAGCAATGGTGACCTATCAATCAGAATTAAAGAACAGAAGAGGTATTATAGCAGGGATCATAACCAAGACAAATAGTAGTGCCTTAACATCAATAATTTACCACACAAAAAAAAAAAACATATCACCCAGCCAAAATGCAAAACCCCCCTTGCCATTACTGTTGATGGCCTGATCCGTCATGCTTTTACTTAGTAAATAGAGTGCCATTTGTTTCTGGTGTGGCACACAAATGCTGGATCTACTTTAGCTGGTATCCATCACGAGCAAGTTGCCGGTCTTAAATGGGCTTTTGGATCGTGACAAGGGTAATGCTCAATTTGGAAGCATTGTATTCACACTAACGCGAGGGCGACCCCGGCACAATTTATGACGTGTGTTTGCATGTGGAAGGAGAATGGATGTGCTAGTGTGGTAGGAATGAAGGAAGCTCTGACTGGCAATAGGGCTCTGTGTATGCCAAGGATTTACAGCAATGGTGCCATTTCAAAGTTGGAGAGAGAGAGGGAGCAAGAGAGAGAGATAGAGACGTAGTAGCTGTTAAATTGCCCATTTCATTATTGATAAGCATCACAGGCCAGAAGTTAGTCTTCCCATATGATTGACAGCCAAGTCTCAGCCACTGATTTTCCACATGAGAGAGAGAGTGGAGCCGAGCAATGAGGGATGTGATGGTTCAATTTCACTTCAAATGGAGCACTGGGGTACAGCAAGACAGGTAAAGTGAATTTATGTCAATGTACCTTTGAGAACGCCAGCGATTCAGAGTAATGCAAGTTAACCCATTAAGACCGGGAACGCATCCTGTGTGTCATTTTTAGATTTATTTGGCTATTCAAAAATAGCAGATATACAAGCTCATAGCGCGGCACCGAGTGCCGCGCTATGAGCTTGTAGATCTGCTATTTTTTTGGAAATAAAAACGTGAAAATGTGTGCAAATCTTTGAATGTATATTTTTTAAAGCGAACGTTTGTAACTCAAATCTTTGGTTCTGGGCATTCTACAAATGTCGTCTAAATCCTACTTTTTTTTGAATAGCCAAAGAAATCTTAAAATGACACACAGATGCGTTCCTGTTCTTAAAGGGTTAAATAATAGATCCAGTTTTGCATACCGCTAAAATGCGTTTGATGGTGGGATTTATTTCAGAGGCAGTGATATGAACAAACATATCGTCGCTGTTGGGTGAAAACCTCATATGTCCAAAACTGTTCCTTTTTATTATGATTAAAGAAAATACAACAAAAAAAGAAGCAAATATAACAAGCTCACAACGCGTCGCAATGCAACGCGTCGTGATCTTGTAGATTGCTATTTTCGCTATTCTTGTGAGACACTCTTGTATGAAGTAGAATGTATGGAAAACAAATGCATTTAAAGTTGAAATACAGAGCTGCCAGACAGCGACGTTATACAAATCAATTTTAATAGAACTTTTGTTTGATGTCATGTAACCCAAAGCAGTATAAATAAATAATAAAGATAACTAATCATTATGCCTCTTTGTGACTGCACTGAAAACAATTTGTTCAAACATCCACTTGCACACGTAATGCAAACTGGATGTATGAAAGGCAGTCTTCACATGCCTACTTTTAAAATACCTTCATGTTGTTTTTTATCTTTTATTTAATCAACCTTTGCGTGACCTGTCCAAGAATCATAGGACAACATGTCTCTCAACACATTACACCACTATAGCACACAACACAAAAGCACTATTTTGGTGAAACAGGTGAAATGAGTTATCTGCGTAGCAGGTGGGATCGAGTGGTAACAGACATTTGGAATTTTCTGGACTTAAGCATGGCAGTGTTCAAGAGGCAAGGTGGTGGTGAGGCTCAACTCTCAAGGACCCCCTCTAAAATTAGATGCTGCATCTCAAGGGGCTTCTTCTCAATACACTCTGACCAAATTCTGAGGCCACAGTTATTATAGTTTTTTCAATTTCAATTTAACGGTAGTGTTAATTAGTTATTGTCTCCTTCATATTTTTCATATTCCATCCTGATTGCCTAAAAATGGCTTCCAAAGTTTGCAGGAGTACTCCGTTTTGAACAAAATGCCTCAAATCATGAACACAGCATGCAATATCCGTGAAATTTTGCACGCACATTCCCACTAGGCAGAGGAAGAAATGTCACTTGAATTTTTCAAATCAACCTCATGGTGGCGCTATAACAGGCCGATTTTTGTTTTTACCTATAACTGCACCGATCTGTGTAAAACTTTGTATGCTCACTCCCTAGAGGAAAAACCTTTGCCCTGCATTTTTCACATCTGCCTTTTATAGAGCCACCAGGAGGCCGACTTATATAAAACTTTTTTTTTTATATTACTCCTTCAGATCTTATCCAAATTTCACGCAAATCGGTAGACATGCTCTCTATAGTCATTTGATCAAGACGGATCTATTAGATTTTTCATATTCCATCCTGATTAGCTAAGATTGACATCTAAAGTTTGCAGGAGTGGCCCGTTTTGAACAAAATGTTGCAAATCATGAACGCAGCGTCCGATTGCGGTGAAACTTTGCACGCACTACATTGAGACCACAAATGCCACCCTTTCAACATTGCCCTATTATAGCGCCACCAGGAGGCCGATTTTTGCAAAACTATTTTTTTTATATTACTCCTACAAATGTTGGCCAAACACGCAAATCGGTACAAATGATCTCTTTAGTTAAGTGATCAAGACGGATCCGTCCGATCCACCAGATTTTTCACATTCCAGCCTGATTGGCGCATTCCGAACATTGCTGGCCCACACTAACCTACCTGACCTGGAGGAGGAGACCTGTGCTCCGAGGAGCAGTTTTTCTAGTTTTTATTTCATTTCACTATTTATTTGCATATCTATTTTTCATTCTTTCATTTTTTATTTTTTTTTGTTAACTATTGTATAATAAGTACACGGGACTATGAAAGGCAAAAGTCTGTGAAAGACTATGAATAGCAAAAGTGTCTGGTTTTGCTATTCATATCATGAAAAGTTCAGTGCAGAGGCGCTGCAATTTTAATTTGCAATAACACCTCATGTTAACCAGAAAATATCACAACTGACCCCAACAGACGGTTTGTTATTGTGTCAGGCAAAGTATGCTGCATGCAGTTTGTTTTGGCAAGCATCTACTAACTGGGATGAAGAGCAATTTATCTCTAGGCTCTTTGCCTCTAGGCTATACCCAATGTCAGGACTTCCACTGTATTATTGCTGTGGATTTAACATTGTACAAGATGTTGATTTAGATAGATCCTCTACCAGATCATATTCCCTACCAACTCAGCCAAGTTATTAAATGCCGTTGTTTGGGAGCTGCGCTGGTCTGACCCATGGAGGAATACATTTCCAGACAAAAAACAAACACATTGTTTGTTTGTTTTCTCACGTGCACACCACACATTCTCGTACAAACCTTTTTTTCTTACATGACATCACTTTCCAATATACAGTACATTCTTACCACAGTATAGTAATCTCTGATCACGCTCCCACCTCTTTAGGTATAAACTTTAGGCTACCTGTCACAGTCCCTGATTTTGTAATCGTTAGCTGACGACTCATTTACGCACTCCCTGAGATCGACTAGATATTTGTTTTACTGAATGACACACCTGATGGGAAATCCAGATCCAGACTGCGAAGCGAAGCAGTCTGGGATCCAGACTGCTTCGCTACGTTCGGTGGACCAGTGTTGTCCAATGTAAAACTCGAGTCACTTCCTGACTTGCCTACGTAATTGAAATACGAGTCAAAACGGAGGCTACACACACACACACACACACACACACACACACACACACACACACACACACACACACACACACACACACACACACACACACACACACACACACACACACACACACAATCTGATCTGCACATCTTCTGACTGCTTTCTGTAGCATGATAGGAACGCAATAGTTTTAAACTTGTGTCTGAAAAACTGTGTAAAGGTTAATTGATTGTCACCTGTCTCTCCTGCACTGCTGGTGGCAATCCTGTTGATTAGGAGGTTGTCAAGTGCTGTAGAGGAGGAGGGATGTTTGTCTGTGCTTAATGTTAGTTATAATGTCATTGAATTGAAGTTTCACCCCCAAATTGTGAATGAGTTTAATTGTAAAACATATTTATGAATGTTTATATTATATATGCTATGGGGAATGTACGGACAAGCTCATTGTTGCTAATTGATTCTGTGTCCTCTGTCCTGGTAAGATCCACTCCCTATAATGGAGGCTGCAAATACAGGCAGTCAGTTAGACTTAGTCCTGAGAGAGATCTGCCAGGGCACTTTGTGGAAGGGTACAGTCTGCTATAGTTCTTAACTATTTGGGTTGTTTCGTTTCCTTTTTTTGCCCTATTTTTTTTTGTTATATATTATATATAATAATTGTTCTTATTACGCTTTTTTTCCCATTAGTCAGCACTGTATATGTGTGCACGGACTGTTGGTGTTCTTTTTGGATACGAATAAATACACCTAAAAATTGCATCCGTGGATTTGTATCTGTTTGGAGCCTTGACCAACCAACTACAGGGGGGTGGTTGGAGAACAGAATACTTCTCAATTGATATGGTGTATTTTTCTCATGGATACTACTATACTGTCACATGGTATGTCACAAGACATACGTCCCTGTCAAAGACCATCCTACAGGGGACAGTAGAGGGAAAGCAAAGAAGAGGCAGAAAGTCCCTGATGGACAACATCAAAGGAATGGACTTGCTGCAGCTTCCAAAGCCTGCTACGCACGGCACAGCAGAAGATCGAGAGCGCTGGAGATCCCTGACTTCCCTAGCGTCCCCCATGACACGCCTACGGCCCCCTAGGCCATATGGGATGAGTGAGTGAGTGATACTGTACATTTTCCTCTTTATATTAGATAGAATAAAAAAAAACATCAAAAAAAGTGTGCTCCTCGGAGGACAGATCTCAGCCAGGCTGTGTTGCCTTAAAGGGCTTTGTCAGTCATGGCGTACAGCCGTCAAGACATAAGGAAGCTGCGGGGGGAAATAGAGTTTGTAAGACAGATGGTGCAACTTTTTGCACTGGTGGCTCCAATGGGTACAAGTGAAAGAGGTTTTGGAGGTGCACTCTATAGAGGCCCCTCAACATGCAATTCCAATTTGGGTATGATTGGATTTTTTTGTGTAAGAAATATGCCCTGCACACAAGTTTTTGAAGGCAATTACAGGCCAATGGTATGGAGCATCAGCTCTTTGTTCAAAGTACCAGAATGGAAATGAGCTTTTAGGCTTTTTTGTGTTTTATCCTTTTGACACTCCTGTACTAGCGCATTTTGTCATTAAAAACTTCAGTCAGTCAGTCAAAAGACAGATTATAGTAGAGTATAGTATAGAATTTGTAGAAAACAAATGACCCATAACTACTTAAACCCTATATTACTTAGTTGACCAGAGTAGAGGCCCCCTCCTTTCTTTCCCTCTACACGGAAATACAAAAATTGGTAATCTAAGAATCTCCAGAATTCTTCCAGAATAGGGATCATGTGGTTAAGACATGCAAAATCCAAAATATTAGCAAAATATGTTTGGATCTTGTCTCCAAATAAAACTATTGGATAGTCTTAAATCACTCATTGGCACAACTCTGCCTGGTACATTTTAGAGTCTTCTAAAATGTCACTATCCTCTGTCACTGGTATTGCTCAGTATTTTTACATCATTATACCTCTGATCTGCTGCCTGAGGTTAGGAGAGATTGGCAGCTACCGGACTGCAATCCTCAGGTTAGGATGATGTTGCTGTGAGTGACCTAGATGTCATGTAGCAGGAGCATGTTGCGAGTAAATTCCCAGTAAACCTCTATTTTGGCATAAACAGCTTAATCTGAGGTCAGCGCACTAACACTTCCAATCTGATGGATCTAGAAACGTTAGCCTACATCTTGTTTAGTGAGTTGTTTGGAGTACAGAGAGGACAGGATCTTCAGCTGAGGGCTTAGCTGACTCAACGGATTGCCATCTGGGTCTTTTGGCTGTTGAAGGCCTCAGCGCCGCCTGAAGCAATGTTTCCTTCTTTGGTGGGTTCCAAGGATCAGGAAGAGGAATGGAGGGTGGGCTATGATGTCCAGACGGGTGAATTTGTCTGCATTACGGGAGGCCATAGCTGAATGGGTAGAGGGGCTGCCTGGGAAACAAAAGGTCCCAGGTTCAATTCCGAGCCCCGTCGAGGTGTCCATGACACTTAACCCATAAATGCATTTAGAAACATACATGCCAAACATGCATTGTTTCCATTCACATAATGTAGCAACAGGGATTATCCAACAGCCTTGCATAGTGTGTAGTTGTTGGCACTCAGTGAGACTAGCTGACTGTCAGCTGATCTGTGTGGCGCATCACACCATCATGCTTGAACTATATGCAATAATTGTATTCTGGCTATGTTGCTAGGTAACCAAAAATACAACACAAGCATACAAACAATGACCAATAGATTCAAGCGAACACAGGAGTCCATAGTTAATAAGGGGATTAGTAAGGACTTGTATAGGTTGCTAAGTAGATTTCACTCATTAAGTATTACATGCATTGTTGTAGTATTTATGTGAAAAAATATAATTATCATTTTAGTCACATCACTTATCTCCACTGCAATAAAACAAACTTTGGTATCCCCAAAAACATTCTATGGGAGAACTTTATACCTCAAAGACAGAAACTGCTTAAATAGATTTATCACAGATCTTTCCACACATCCCAACAACTATTTGTCATTTGCATTGTGGGGATTTTGCCATAGTGTGTTGCACAAAAGTTCAACTACAGGATAACAACCTTCCCCGTGCAGCTGTGCCTGCTGTTTAATGATAGCTGTAACAGGACCGCTGCTGTGTGTCAAACTTCTGAATCAATCATTTGCTCTGCCGATGAACATTACTGTTAACACCATCAAATAGAGGCCATATCTTGTAGTGACTGGAGACATTTGCATCTTTAAATGCTATATATTACCAGCACTAGGGCCCTTTTCCCATGGGAAGTGACACTACGTCTGCGTATTGGCTTGGGTACTTTAGATAGATACTTAGGATAGACATGTTTCTATGCATTGCATAGAAAAAAGTTCAACACGTCACCCTTAACCCATTAAAACCGGGAACGCATCTGTGTGACCACTTAAACCATTATTTTATACTTTGGATATTCAAAGATAGCAGATATACAAGCTCTAAAAAATCTTGAATGTGTGCAACTCTTTGAATATATATATATATTTTAAGCAAAATCCTTTTTACTCAAATCTTTACTTCTGGGGGTCCCTGGAACAAAATATTTTCAGATGGGGGTCCGCGGCCAAATGCATATCATTTTGGGGGTCCTTCACATGAAACATTTTCAAAAAACTGTTAGGATTTAGAAGAAATGCGTAGAATAGCATGTGCATGAGATGAGCAAAAATGCGACACCCCTACCTGAACGCTCGCCTCTCATTGGAAATGAATTGAATTTTAAGTGATAAAATGCTTCTTTTGTCAAATCCCTTTCTGGAAGACTCATTTTGTGTTTGTTAGTTTGGTGAAGGTAGCAGTAACAAAGTAGTGGGTGAAGTGGGTGTAAGGTATGTCATAACAAGGAACAGGAAACATTAGAGTACAAGTAAACAGATGTAAAACACATTGATCGGGGGCGGGGGGGTGGTGAAGTGGGACCTAAAATAATTGTAGTCCAGGGGCCAACACTGATATTTTCACAAATTGGTACCACCTGAGGTGGCCGTAAAAATGTTGTATTTTTGTATTCCTACATGTCTCTAGTTTATATTTTGGTATGATACATCTTCCAATTCAGTAGCTTAATGACAGTAATCACTCTAAACAAGCCTATGAAACCGTAATGTGTGTGAATCATTTCTATGACTTCTAATACTTTTTGGAATCCAATGGTCTTATAAACAGTTGACCCTAAGGTAGTTTTACCAGTAGAATCCATTTCTGCTGAGGAAAGTTTGGTATTGTGCATATTTAATAAGATAATTGCATAATTGAACACATTTGTGAAAATAATCACATGATAAATACAATTACAGTTAGATATTTCGAAAAGTGTAAAACATATGTGAGAAAAAATAGTGGAGATACGTCTGTGACCTACTGGCAATGTGCACAAGCAATTTGGTGCTGATCGGCCGAACGGTTTGCGAGATTAGCTCGGACAAACTGCTACAAGCTGTAGTTGTAATAGCTGTGAGGGAATGTGTCAACACTCATAAAGATTGTGCACTTAGTGACAGGTTTTAGATTTTTGACATGGTGTTAGGTGTGGGTGTAAGGTTTTCAAATGCCCTGCATACAACTTGGGCTGGCCCACTAGTGGCCGGTATGCAGAAACTCCAATATTAGATGGCTTAGTATATGGTTGAACACCCCATAAATTCATACAAATTATGAATTATGTTACTATTTGGGCATGCTAAATAAGCATACAAAAAAAAATCTAGGAAAATGTAACTTCCAGAAAGGCAGAAAGTCTCATTTTCAACATGGCGTCCATGATGGCTGCCAGGAGCTTAAAATGGCTATGTTTCAAATACTATTCAATCTATAAAGGGAGAAGCATAATAAGCAAGCATAAATCTATTGCTTACTTACGAAATTACTTGAATAACCCCAATGGGGTTGTCCAGTAATCCAGTAAGCCATAGCCCATTATAGGCACTTAATGTGTTCAGGTGCTGTTATACAGTCAGTCACTATTCATCGTCATACTCATACTCTGACTCCTCTGGAAGATTTTTTTTATGTGGAATTGAGACATTCCTCAAGTTGACACAGTCCACAGACAGTAGTACATGGTTGTCCATATCTTCTACCAGATCAGCGGAGTGTCTTGTAGGCAGTGGAGACGTTACAATGAATGAACTCCAAAATGAATGCTTCTGGAGCAGCATTATTGACATACAGTAAGTTGGACAAATGGATCATCCTGCAGCTTGCACCCCTAGTTCATGGCATCCACACCCTCCTTTTCCCCATCAAAACCATGTATATGATAGACCAGTGTCAGCTATGACCACCCACTAGACCGAAGGAAGGTCAACTTTTACAAGCTTATGTTAAGCAAAGCAGTCTTTTTGCAAACACCAAAAATCGGAGAAGTCGTGTCACAACCAGTCACAGCATGGATGAATACAGATGTTTTACACTTTTTGAAATCTAACTGTAATTGTATTTATCATGTAATTTCCACAAATGTGTTCAAATATGCAAATTATCTAATTAAATATGCACAATACCAGAATTTCCTCAGCAGAAATGGATTCTACTGGTAAAATTACCTTAGGGTCAACTGTTTATAAGACCATTGGTTTCCAAAAAGTATTGTCTAGAAGCCATATAAATGATTCACACACATCACATATGGCTTGTTTCATATGGCTTGTATAGAGTGATTACTGTCATTAAGCTACTGAATTGGAAGATGTACTGTATCATACCAAAATATAAACTAGAGACATGTAGGAATACAAAAACACCAAAAATGTATGGCCACCTTAGGTGGTACCAAAATCTGGCTTGGCCCCTGGACTATTGAGATTGTTTTCACTTTCCAGCTGTCCATTATTCTTAGGTACAACAGGTGTCAGCTCCATACAAAGAGAAAAAGAAAACTCTTATGGATATGAAGCATCAACTGACGGTGAGAAAACGCTGATGTTACTTCCGAATTAGTTAAATTTTCGCCAGAAACAGACTGTATCAAATATGAGTGACTGACTATCATAAACGATACAGAGCCACCTCCCTGACAATTTCGCCGAGACGGTTTGTTTATTTTTGGACCACAATTCTTATATGAGACGATTCTATGATGACACAATGTTATTCTCCATAGAGAAATTACTTTACGACCCAGGGGATGAACGAGTGACGTCAGGACTTCGGTACTCTTTTTTTCTGTTGTGTAGGTTGTTATAGACAGCAGTGGTTTACCATTGGGCCCAGGTCTCCAGGCATTTAATTGAACCATTCATTCAGTCATTGAGGTTTTGAGTAGGTTTTTCACATAATACTGGATCAGGATACAATGTTTTGCGATGGGGCTTGATCAAATTCAAAATGTTTGCCCTGTTATTAGCTCAGGAGTGAGAGGAGAGACATTGTTTTAATGGAACTAAAGTACGGCAGTTCTCACTAATGCATGGAAGTGGCTGTTGAAAGGCTTTCAGCTGCCGCTGTGCCACAACAATTAGAGAGCTGTGCCACTGGTTGGTGGATGACTCGCCTCCCCATCCCACTGCATTACAATGCTGTCAAGTGTTTCATAGTCCCTCCAGTTTGGTATAACATCTACTACCAAAAAAACAGGGTTGAACGTGATCACCTCGAAACCTGTTGATGCACATTGCATATTCAAAAGTATTAACCCATTCAATCCGGGGACGGATCTCTGTAAAAAAAAAAAAAGATTTCTTTGGGCTATTACAAAATAGCAGATATACAAGCTCACAGCGCGGCACCGAGTGCCGCGCTATGAGCTTGTAGATCCGCTTATTTCTTGTTTTTAATCGTGAACATTTGTGCAAATCTTTCAATATAGTTTGCTCTATAAATATATATATATTCAAAGATTTGCACAAATTTGCACAATTTTTCAAAAAGTAATAGCAGATCTGCAAGTTCATGTGCCGCGCTATGAGATTGTATAGGCCTATCTGCAATTTTTTAATAGCCAAAGAAATCTAAAATGACAGAGATGCGTCCCCGGATTGAATGGGTTAAATAAATGCTGGATTTTTGGTGGGTTGAACATGTCCCAACCCATGATATACTGTATGATATAGTATGATGTAGTAAGTGCAACAAGTGACCTACTCCATCCAACTTGTAGCTTTAAGGAGAACCAGAGTAACATTTTTGATTACTTGTTTTTTTCTTCTTTTTTTTACCCACCATGAGGACATCCACATAAAGACTGGCTAATAAGTGTTAGTTTTAATATAGCCATAACCGTAGCTCATTAAGAGCAATGTGAGATTGTTGGCTCTCTCCAAACATGCTTTTTAATGACCCCCATGGGAGTCTGAATATGCAACAGTGATCTTTTTATGTAGAATAGAACAGTCTCTGGGGCTTGCTGTGAATAGTTAACAACCACACACCTCCCCACCCTCTTGACACACACACACGCACGCACACGCACACACACACACACACACACACACACACACACACACACACACACACACACACACACACACACACACACACACACACACACACACACACACACTGGAATTACACTGAACACTCATTGCAGAATTCTGTGCATGCATGGGCTAACAAAGGGGGGGGGGGTCTCCATGGAAACAAATCCAATCTGGAATTCATTTCATTTTAGCAAAACACTGCGAAAATAACACTTTTAAATACCTTAAACTGAAACCAAGTCTTGAAATGATACATACTGATTGGCAAAATGTGCCAAGGGGTTACCGGGTACATTATTGCCAATGGGATGAGAATCTAATTTTGACTTATCAAAAACAGGAATCAAAATCCCCAGGTAGCACACCCCACATGTCATCCGATCCTTCCTTCATCAGACCAATGCTCTGATGATGGCGCTTGGCCGAAACACGCAGGGGTTAAGTTTATTGGTGTGTCCCTCCATTGACTTGAAATTTGGGATGTGCAAACTTTTGGAAAAATCACACCAATAAACACTCATTAGAATGTCCTTCTAATTCTATTTGTATTTATTTGTATGTTTATTTAATTTGAAAGTCCCTTTAAGACATCTTTTGCTGTGCATTCCTGTTCTGTTAAAATATTTGTTTCACTTCATGAAATTCGCCGTCCTTTTTCCAACAGAACAAGAGGCTAGAACAGGGTTTGTCTGCATGTCTGTCCCCTCAAAAGTAGATCAATCACAGCTCATGAGTCATGCCACGACGTGCATGATTTCACAATACAGAACCACCTCTGGCAATAAACAAAAGTGAAACTTCGATTGTAATTAAGTAACAATCAAAAAATGGAGTGGGTTGTCTAACCTCAATGTGTCGTCGGCATCAGGCGCAAACAAATCAGTCAGCTCCAAATATGGGCACAAAAGGGGGCATGACCATATGGGCATATACTGATGACATCAGGGTACTCCATATGGGCAAAAGGGACAAGTACTGACAGATACAGAGATCTCCATATCGGTCGGATCAGCGGTGCAATGTAGGTGGAGAGCCATGTAGCAGCCCGAACTTTATATGTGGCCTGAACCACTAGTACTAATAAAAGGCACAAGACAGTGGTATAAATGTTACTTTATTGACAACTGAATTTCCCCACTATTGGTAGAAATATAGACTATAGGTAGGAACCTTTGGTATGATGTGCAATGTTGTGCTACTGGGGACACTTAAAGGCCAATTTATGCTTTGAGCGACCTACGACCTAAGTGTCGACCTACACGTCTCACAACGTTGAGCATTCATACTTTCTGTGACTCGTCGACATGACAGTGTGTTGCCACAAAACGTAAACAAGGAAGTGGATGTAGTCTCGCGCATCTTCTCAACCAAAGTGACATTTTATGAAGGCAACCTTTCAATTTCACAGAGGTACACAACACTGTTGGTGGAGGTCCTCCGCGACACATTTGTCATCGTTTCGACATCACTTTTGCCAGCCGCGCTGGGGATTTAGCATTGTGCAAGGGCCGTTCCCACGGCCGTGTCGCTATCTTGCACCACCAGCCTTACCCTTTAAAGTTTTAATGACATTCACTTTTACACCACATTCAAAGTCTTTGTCATGGTCCTTCAAAAGTGTGAAAATTCCATTCCAGTGATCCATGGCAGGTGTTTTTCTCTCACATTTCTAAAGCCTTTTCAACTGCAATGAAAAAATAAATCTTTGCCTGCGGGTGTCGCTGGTGAGGGATTTTGCCTGTCAATCATCGCCTCTGCTCCGCCCCCCCCAAAGGAAAGGATAGGGGAGGGGAGGGGCGAGGAGGAGAGTGGGCGGGATTAATCGACTGTGACCTCACTGTCGAAGGGCCAAGCTCAGATTACTTTTCAGCCTAATTATTCAGAAAACCCCAGACCACAGAAAATCCACTGAATGTTCTAAGTTCAGGTTTTTTGGGTGTAATTGAGGTCATAAAACCCCAAATAAAACATTGAAAATAAAAAAAGTGAAAATTAATGTCATGATACCTTTAAAACACCTGTGCTACCCCTTATTATTATATATTATGCATAGGTGTGGTTTTGGTGTTACATTAATAAAACCAATCAGCATGCCAGGTGCCACTGCCTTTAAGAGCAGGCTGCACAATGCGTTATGTCCAGTGCTATCGTACACTCTCTCCCATGCCCATGGAAGAGGTAGTCCGACATTGATTGCCTTGGAATTAAATAATATGTGATTCACAGAATTATCACTCACTTAATTTAACTTATCACAATTGACACGTCGTGCTGTGACGCATTGTGAGCTTGAATACAGTATCAGATCTTTTTGGGCAGCAGAGGGGGCAAAGTGCATGTGTTGCACAGAGAGAGAGAGGAAACACTCCATGACCACACTTCTAGGCAAGAAGAACGAAGGAATAAGTCTTTGAAATGCAACATAAATTGTGAGGCGCGCTCTTGTAAACGGATTTGGCATGAGGACCTGCAATGCGCATTCCCATACGTGATGTGTACAATAGCAATTTCACAGATAGCGCAACTACACGCCCATCAGCCACACCTCCAGGCGCAAATAAGGGAGTCGGCATAATGTCTAACGGGTAACACAACAGGACAATATCATTTAGGGGCAGTGCCAGCTGCCTTGTGTGTAATTAACGCATAGCGCATATAGTGCCAAGGGATAGCGCAGGCGTATGAATTGGCCTTTCTTGTTGGTTATTGAACTATAGAGCACGCGGACACCTTCAAAGTAATAGGGCGACAGAAAAGAACAGGCCGCATCCATTGAGTTCATTGGAGAAGTGGCGCCCTATTCTATTTGGCTCCTCAAGCTATATAACCGACAATAAGGAGATCTACAAGCACACAACCTGTTGCTCATTCAGAATGTATTGTGAGTCGACACACAGCGGTGCATCTCTGCTTTCAAGTGCATTTCAAGCCAGATGCTTCATTCCATTTGATGTATTCCCCCTTCTACACGTTGCACGTCCATGGTGTGGGAATCCTTTTGGGTGAAATGCAGCCACAGAGTTAAGACTGTTTAGCTTTAGGCATTTATTAACTGTGATTAAGCTAACAAGCTCATGATGCTGTCAGAGCAAGTTGATGTTGTTTACTGGTCACACATGTGGTGATGCTTCTGTTGCCTCACTTGCCTGTAATGTTCGTTTTGGAGCACCAGGGGGCAAAGTGACAGATCAGGCATTTAAGAGAAACCGAGATGAAGCACCGACATCTCCAGATAACATCCAGAACGACAAAAACTGCACGCACAAGTGTGAGCGACACACACACACACACACACACACACACACACACACACACACACACACACACACACACACACACACACACACACACACACACACACACACACACACACACACACATACATACATACATACATACATACTACTACTACTACTACTACTACTATATACTCAGTAGCTGAAGCCTGTTTCCGCTCTCAGCTGCTTCCTGGGTTTATAACAGTTTAAAGGTTAGCCACTGCCAGCATTCTATATATCTAGGAACCAGTGCGGCAGTGCCATACTGTACAACTAGCCTTAGTTTTGGTAGGGACCAACTCAACCAGTTACCTCAATAGTACCAGCACACAATCAGCAACCACATTATATTTTTGCAGTTTTGCACACATACATACAGTACACAGTAGTAACAGACAATACAGAACTGTAACTTACTATCCATACCGAAATGGTGTTTAATGTCTTAAGCAAACAACAAAGGTAGGCCTAATAGGCTACAAAATGTACAGAACAACTGCTGCTAGACTTTTAACTACTACCAGGTGAAGACAACATATTGATTGTATTTTAAGTTCCTTACTCTCGTTGACTGATTGATTTGAAGATTTAGCTTGTTATTTTTAAGGCACTTCTTGGCCTGGCTCTAAATTTGGCTACATTTTAGCTCCCTTACAAACGTGCTCGCAGCCTGAGATCCTTGGCAGGAACTTGCTGGCTGTTCCTGAGTCGAGGCCAAAGACAAAGGGAGACATAGCTTTTGTGGTCAAGGCCCCTTGGCTCTGGAATGACCTGCTTGAGGAGCTCAAGTCAAGTTAATGTGCACCTGCAGTTCATACTGCACTTTATATCTTATGCACATCATGTTTTTATACTGTTGCTGATTTTTTTCCCTTAGTTCTATGTAAAGCCCTTTATAACACAGATTAGACAAGGAGACCACACCATTATAATACTATGTCTTGTTGTAGCTCAATATTAACTCGACAGTATACTCAGTACTGTAGGTTACACACACACAGACACAGACACACTCACTCACACACACACACACACACACACACACACACACACACACACACACACACACACACACACACACACACACACACACACACACACACACACACACACACACACACACACACACACACACACACACTTTTGCATTGCCTCTTCTGGTACCACTTGCAGGAATTCTTACATGAAAGACAGTTTAATACGTTTGTGTGGCACTGCTGCTTTTCCTGTCTGGGGTTGTTCCAATTTAAGAAAGCTCTAAGGAAGAAAAGGAAAAGAATTGGTTGGACCTATCTTTTGTGTACAGGGGTGCTCAAAGAGCTACAGGCAGTCGGAGTGTAGGAGGACCGAGTTAAACTCCACATATCTTACACTGCACCACAAAGACTTACACTGCTGTTTCTAGTTCTTATTGATCCCACATTCTTCTTATGCCAAAGAACGAGAGTAAGAAAAGAGACAAGCTCAACAACTAAATAAATGTTGCCGGAGGCCTGCGCATATTGAAATTGGCTAATGGGAGGGCGGGCTGGCGGACCACGCCATCACGCTCATGTCACTATGACTCAGACATATCCATCCTTTATTAAAATTGGCTAGAACGAGCCGGCCGTCCGGGCAGGCGGGCGGGCAGACCTCGGACGTCACACTCATGTCACTACGTTGTCACGCTCATGTCACCATGACTCAGCCATAACCATAAGGAGGAGTTCTCAATGCAGCCATGCAATGAAGCTTATTTTTTCATTCATTTTTTTCTAGTCATGAATGAAAATGGAGGGCACACAAGTTGGGGTTGTTATTGGCCTTCATACGAACAATCAATTGAACCACTAAGTTGATTAATATACCTTCTAGGTCAAAGTCACCCATTTTACATGATATGATGTATGATGGAAAAAAGCTAGGTAGATCCACATCCATCCATCCATCACTTAAAGCTGAACTGCATGGCTTGCTGCTAGGGCTTTCTCTGGAAGAAGATGATGTGCATAGCACAGGTCAAAGGGGATGTCACTGACTGGATGTATTGATCATTCTATACTATAAATAGAAATTTAACAAGTAGCTATGGAAAATGTATTTATATATATATATATATATATATATATATATATATATATATATATACACACACATACTTATACATATATGATGTTTTTTGTCCCATAGAGAATCCATTATTATTAAACTTTACACAACCTACAGTATAAGACTGCAAACCCCCAGCCTTTAGGTAGTAATGTTTCTGTCATGGATGTCAGTATAATGATGTACTATCTCTGTCTAGAGCCCCTATGTTAATGTTTGAGTTATTGTCTTGCCTCTGCAAATACTGTAAAGATATTTTTAAGCTGTCAGTCAGTCCGTCCGTCCGTCTGTCTGTCTGTCCGTCCGTCTGTCCATCATTCCATCCCCCACACACACACACACACACACACACACACACACACACATACATACATACATACATACATACATACATACATACATACATACATACATACATACATACATACATACATACATCTTTGGTATAACGTCTATTCAAACCCTAACAGTTACTTGAAATGACTTGTTAAGATATGCAAGGTACAAGGACGCTTATAAGACTTCCTTGTCAGTGGTGACTGACATTGATAAACGCTATAATATTCATCATAACACTCACACTGTAAATTATGTGTGAAAGGCAGCCTATATTGATCAGAGATGATGTGATGTATGCAACATGATTAGACCACAGGGGACATGGTATCTCACAGAGTGCTGGATAATAAGAATACTAAGAAAATAACCCCTTCGTTCATTTTAATTTCAAACCACAATCTCTGTGTATGACATTTTTTGTACAGATGGGGCTTGGATGTCTGCTGCATACACTTCTCAGCTCAACAAAGGTGTTGTAATTGAATTATAATTAACCCACTGAAGTGTAAAGTACCATTTAACCTTTGTATAAGAATCAGGCAGTGTTTGGTGTTTCTTGTGCCAGCCACCGCCCTGAAGAAAGCAACTGACAAAAACAAACCCAGCAAACTGCTTAATGTGATGGCAATCTTCCTCTGAATGAGTTAGTACCAGTGATGGAAAAAGTACTCGAATGTTTTACTTAAGTAAAAGTATCACTACTGCGATGTAGAAGTACTCTGTTACAAGTAAAATTCCGGAGTTCAAAATTTACTTGAGTGAAAGTACAAAAGTATTGGTATCAAAATGTACTTTAAGTACCAAAAGTAAAAGTTCTAAAATGTTTGAAAATAGACGATCTACAAGCTCACAACGCATCGCGATGCGACACGTAGTGAGCTTGTAGATATAAAGAACTCGATATAAAATAGGGCTAACGTGGTTAATGTATGTTTTATAATGTAATGATTTATATCTGCACTAGTATCTAAAGTTTTCAAATAATTGTAGTGGAGTAAAAGTACAATATTTGCCTCTGAGATGTAGTGGGGTAGAAGTAAAAGTATTGGAAATACTCAAGTAAAGTACAAATACCTCAAAATTGTACTTAAGTACAGTACTTGAGTACATACTCCACCACAGGCTAGTACGACCACTTAGAACAGCCTAACCCTCCTTATATTTTCAGAACAGCTAACACACACATGGAGTTGGAAGCTGTCCATCATGGAGAGGATGGACAGGAATACTGAATGATTACTACAATGTAGCGGCAGCTCTGGGAGTACCCGCAACTAGCGGCGGCGCGGGCCCGGCGGTCCCAGGTGCAGCAACAGCAACGTCTACCAACCCTGACAGCTGCAAGGAAAGCGACCACCCCTCGGTTGAGTCGGTTGCAGCAGCGGGCCCTATCCCCCTCCGATCCTCAATACCTGGCGCCAGGTGCCGTGAGGCACCAGCTCGCCATGACAAACATGAGAAAGGCCTTGGGCCCAGACAACATTATAAAGGGATAGTTCACCCAAACAAATACTTTTTTTCTATCGATTAGTCACCCCATGGGGACTTGAATTCATGGATATTTTTTTGTTTTTGTTGCATTCCTAAGCCAATAATTTGATGACCAGCGGCCCGGTCGGCAGTGGTTCCGGTAGGAGACACAAAGGAGACTCTTTGTGTCTCCTACCGGAACCGCTGCCGGTCATCAAATTATTGGCTTAGGAATGCGACAAAAAACAACAGAATATCCATGAATTCAAGTCTCCATGGGGTGACTAATCAATAGAAAAAAAGCAAGTACTTTTCCAGTGCCTTCAACACCATCCAACCACGCCAGCTAAATGCAAAGCTCTCTGCGATGCAGGTGGACCATGGTCTGGGTGGCCTGGATCATGGATCTACCTCACCTGCAGACCACACAGTACGTCAGACTGCAGAGGCTGCTTGTCAGATGTGATGGTGAGCAGCACAGGTGCTCCCCCCAGGGCACCGTACTGTCCCCCTTCTCGTTCATCCTTTACACACCCGATTTACGCTATAAAACGTGTCACCTTCCAGAAGTTCTTCGTTGTCAGCTGTATTAAGGATGACATTACGGAAGAACGTTATGCCATGGTGGAGAGCTTCGTGAGGTGGAGCGATGACGACCACCTTCGCCTCGATGCAAGGATGACCAAGGAGCTGGTGGTGGTCAACCGACGGAGCAAAAAGAGACCCCCCAGCCCCCCCAGCATCATCCATAGGGAGTCAGTGTATAGTTTAGACACCTGTTCGTTCCTGGGCATACACCTGAACAACAAGCTGAACTGCACTGATGTAACTGAGGCCCTCTACAGCAGTGGTTCTCAACCAGTGGTCCGGGGACCACCAGTGGTCCTTGAGGGAGTTCCAGGTGGTCCCCAGCTAAATGATGGAGCGTTGGTATAGCCAAATGGATCCTTATTAGATCTTTAACTCTTGTGAGCGTAAAAAGAAACCAAATGGACCCTTACGGGTCCATTTGGTTTCATTTTACGCTCTCAAGAGTTAAATTATTGTTAAACATCTGCATTACTTAATATACAAAATGTCTACAAAATGTAGAAGAATTGTTATTTTGATCAACGTTTGCCTGTTATCTCTTCTATGGCACCACATCAACACAGCATGG
Source organism: Gymnoscopelus braueri (assembly GCF_963280865.1). Classification (NCBI taxonomy): domain Eukaryota; kingdom Metazoa; phylum Chordata; class Actinopteri; order Myctophiformes; family Myctophidae; genus Gymnoscopelus; species Gymnoscopelus braueri. The sequence continues at coordinate 32,398,414 of NC_137604.1, read as the reverse complement.
AATTGTGGACGAAAATCTTATCAAACGACAACTAAATATTTTGTCGGTCTGAAAGTCTAGATCTCATCAAATGGAGGTCCGTGGCTCAAATGCAGAATAAATAATGGACCTTGATGTGAAAAGGGTTCAAACCCACTGCTCTACAGGAAGGACCAGAATAAAATGGTTCTTCCTGAGGAGACACAGATCTTTTGGTGTGTGTGTAATATGCTGCAGTTGTTCTACCAATCTTGCTGGTACATGTAGGTTACATCAACATAAGGGACAGTAACAGACTGAACAAGCATGCGTGTGTGTGTGCGTGCTTGCCTCCTAGACAGCAGATGCATAGGGAAGAGAGAAAGTGGCCACAACCTTTGTTTCATTTAGACACTTCAGCTCAGGAATAACCAATACCATGTATTAATCATTTACCATGTATTGCATATATAACCATTTACTGCAATATTAACCATTTACTGCAATGATATTGCATTCAGATTTGGCAGCGTGACTCTGCTCATGTGATATTACAGATTACTTCCACAAGCATGACAACATTATCTGGAATCACAAACCCCCTGAGCAGAGAATGAAAGATATATATGCACATGACAATGAACCTTCGATGCATAATTAAACTACCACATATCATAGCACAATCCATAGAACCACAGTACAATCCACAAATCATCCTATTAACAAGAAATAAGAACTAAATGCCACAGGGAGGAGGCCGGGGAGGTGGAGGAATTTTGACGCTGACAGCTGACAACCAGCGCTGACAGCTAAGCGTAGAATGAACAGTGAACAGAGGCTGCTTAAATGAACCGCCAGAGATGCACTGTGGGAATGAGGGCGTGAGTGAGTTGGCTTGTAGCGAATGAGAATGACGTGAGCGTGAGGTTGAACATACTGACTTGTGGAAGTACGAATGCATTAGCTTGTTTGCGAATGTATGGGGGGGTCCGGGGAGACTGATCGTAGCATATAAACCTCCTGCCTTCCGTGCCTACATGAACTATCGTTACGCTTATTTTTTTTTAGTTTATCAGCAAATCTGTCCTGTTATATCAATGCAGACCATGTCTGCAGCCAGTGCATGCTGTAAATGCATGCCTTTTGGACGTTTTTGTAATCTTGATGTGAAGACTCATATTAAAGTGGTTGAAGGCACACATGCAGAGAACAATAACAATCTGCCCAATACCAAAATTCTTCCAGAAAAGAAAACCAGCCCATTGCTACATGATGTAACAAACCTGGCCAATCACTGTAGAAGGTGGGTGAGGATTTTGGTTTGTCCTTACCAGAAATGTAATTATTTTCCACCTCCTTTTTTTTAACGCAAAACCCCAATCTGGCTGTCCGATGTCGTTATGACACTATAGCGGGACTCTAGTGATCCTATTCCGTCTGTCGCACAAATTTGATCTTGAAAACTACTCGCTGGATTAACATGAAACTGTGTGTAAATGAACTGACCTACTGAGGATTGAGGAATCTGTTTGGTGAAAGGTCAAATTTCAGATAATTGTATAATGTGATGAGTTGTGTATGTGTATTGTGAAGTGAGATTTCTCCAGTTTGCCACAGTAAAATGTTACCCAGTGATAGAGTATGACCTTCTCACATGGTTTGAAAAGAAAAAGTGAACTTAGTGGTTATTTATATTACAAAACCTTTGCTGTTATTTGCCTTATGTATGAATCCTTCAATGCATAAACAATAGACCAACCCCCCCCCCCCCCCTCCCACACACACAGAATATTATCTTCAATTATCCTTTTTTTTCTTTTCTATGTCATCTAGTGAGAGTGCAGGGGTCTAAGGATGGCAATATCGATTTGGTCCGGTTTGGTGCAGCTAGTTAGACTCAAAATTGCAGCCTCACATTTTTAAACACCATTCATAGAGTTCCCCTTGGTGCCGTTCTCTTTTTACGAGACATCAAAGCTCTTTGAAAGCTATAGCTCGTCCCTCAAGCGTGACAGTCTCCCTCTAACCATGCAACCAGGCACCTGAGGCAATGAGGCAAATGAAGCAAATACATCCCCACGGTTGGACGTCAGTTTGACTAAAATACATTTCATCTCGCCATGTTGACTTTGATATATTATAACCTAGCTTTCAAATTGAATGATGATGACACTGCATAAACAAGGGCAGCAGAGGGATGAGGTGTTGAATTAGAGTTAGACCCGTGTGTGTGTGTGTGTGTGTGTGTGTGTGTGTGTGTGTGTGTGTGTGTGTGTGTGTGTGGGGGGGGGGGGGGGGGGGGTCTACAGGAGGGCTGCCAGGAAGGCCAATTGGAAAGGAGAGGAAATAAAATACATAAATAAATAAATCACAAGATTGTCATGCCAGTTTAATCCCTTTCAACCTGACGTCCATACTTTGGACATGTCATTATTGACATTTTTACTAACATTTTCTACAGGCTCACAACGTGTCGCGCTGCGACGCGTTGTGAGCTTTTTGATTAGCTATTTTCACTATATCCGTTTCTTTTAAAAGTGCCAAGGCCTATTGGGGGGTCCTTGATATGGTAAAGTTTACGAAGCCATGATTTGTACAGTCCAGAAACTGTAGCATAAGATCAGCCTTACATAGGATGCCAGTAGCCAGAAACCCATCAAACCCACACACAGGCTGGGACATAATAGTTGAGCAGTGGTGCAGTCGAATCTCTTCAATTTGACTTCACAGATGTTGAGATAAATACTTGTATTTACTGGATTTGCATTAGTTGTGCATCATTATTAACAATAATCCAGTGTGGAGTACAGTATTGACCCAGATGGCATGAAAAGCTTTAACGGCAATGCTTAATTATCATTTATCAATATGTATATTTCAAGCTGAACCTCTTTAATGTACTATGAATGAAAACGCTAGTATAAGTCTGTGTAATGGATATTAATTTGCTCTTTTTGGAACAAATTTGCTAAGCTTTTAATGCCGTTTCTCTCGAGGCAAGGCTACATGTTTGATTCTAATGTACTGTATCAACGTCTCTTAAATTATGAAACAATTTAATCCAGGACCCGAGCATTTAACACGCATTATGTCAAAGCTAATCCAGAATATCCTAAGTTTATCCCAAAACCCACATGTAAGCAATCCTTTCATACTTCATGAAGACCCATGACACACGATTAGGAGTGAGGGGGTGAAAGAAAACGGAAGAGAGATGGCGTGATATACTGTTGGTCTTTTGTCTTTTTAATCTGTGATTCATTTCACATAAGTGTGACCACATTGAGGGGATCTATCTGTAACAATTTGATACTGCATCTCTTAATTGTAGTACATTCTGATGAGCACGCAGCTTGGATAAATGTGATGGTAAATGGTTATCTTAATCGTCCCCTATTCTGCCCATCTGTTTGTCACGCAAATTTGTTTTCTGACCTATCCATCGGCCATGGTTGCCACACCATGAAGGCGCGTGTGTTGATTCTAATGTAGGGTAAGTATGTATGTATGTGCGTATGCAGTGTTGTATTGCTGAATTGGAACGTGGTTGCACTCTATTTTAATGACGTGACGCGCACGTAGCTTAACACCTACACTACAGGTCACACAATGGACAATTGATATGCATCTAAGCTCATGCCTATGTTAATTCCCCTGGTGTGAGTCGGGAGCCTAGCTGTAAACTTTGTTGAGGTGTGCATTTAAAGTTGTTTTAAATCTATGCATGTGCCTGCGCGTGCTCCTGGTCAAATACTGTAGGTTCCTGCACGGCGTGCAAGGCCGTCCCATGAGCAATGCAACCGTGTGTGTGTGTGTGTGTGTGTGTGTGTGTGTGTGTGTGTGTGTGTGTGTGTGTGTGTGTGTGTGTGTGTGTGTGTGTGTGTGTGTGTGTGTGTGTGTGTGTGTGTGTGTGTGTGTGTGTGTGTGTGTGTGTGTGTGTGTGTGTGTGTGTGTGTGTGTGTGTGTGTGTGTGTGTGTGTGTGTGTGTGTGTGTGTGTGCGTGCGTGCGTGCGTGCGTGCGTGCGTGCGTGCGTGCGTGCGTGCGTGCGTGCGTGCGTGCGTGCGTGCGTGCGATTATACATAATAATATACTTCAATTCAAAGTGGCTGTGACAGTGTAACATTTTTTGTCAAAAATACATGCATTGTTACAAAGGTGAAAAGGTCTTTATGTATCCAGAGAGACAGAGAAGACAACGGAAGACAACTTTCCGGCTGGCAACACACCGTGTTAGAGGGATCTTGGTAAGCTTTGAAAAACCCTGGTGTAGTAAAATAGAGGCACAACAGTGCGAGCAGAAAGTCAATACTAACGCTAAAAGGCAGATATTTTCCCTGCCTCTCCCCTCATACCTTCCTCTCCCCAGCTAAACCTGGAGAGGAAAATGTTTTGGGGCGGATTGAAATAACAACCGGCATTAACAAAGGGGATGGCTGAGCAATTAGCCTGCTGTCTGCCATAAACAAGGAGGAGGATGGCTGAGACTGAGCAGACAGCGTGGTTACACTGGTGTTAGCCCCACTGCCGGTGATGCAGATATGTACAGTACGTTATAGTTGTGTGAGCTTGAGTTTTCCTTTCCTTCCCTCTGGTATCCTCTCTCCAGTGGTGTAAAAAGTACTCAAATGTTTTACTTAAGTAAAAGTATCAATACTGCAATGTAAAAGTACTCTGTTAGGGCACGGTCACACCGCACTATTATTTTACCTCTGGGGCGGAATCTGCCAATGCTTTGTCAATGCAAATGCATGGATTCATGGTCTTGCGCATCTTTTTTGCGAATCCACCCATTTGCATTGACAAAGCATTGGCAGATTCCGCCCCATAGGTAAAATAAAAGTGCGGTGCGACCGTGCCCTTACAAGTAAAAGTCCAGAATTCAGAATTTCAGAGTAACATTACAAAAGTATTGGTATCAAAATGTACTTAAAGTACTAAAAGTAAAAGTACTAAAATATTTTAAAATAGCAGATCTACAAGCTAACAACGCGTCACATTGCGACGCGTTGTGAGCTTGTAGATCGGCTATTTTTATTTTTAAATAGCAGATCTACAAGCTAACAACACGTTGCATCGCGACGCGTTGTGAGCTTGTAGATTGGCTATTTTCAAATAGCCTAGGTACAAAATAGGGCTAAAGTGGTTAATGTGTGTTTTATGAATGACATGGCAAGTCTTACTGGGTCCTTCCCATCTCCTGAAACATGTATTTTATTTTCCATCGGTCCAAGAGCTGATTTTCTAGCAAACAACATGTTGCGATATGGTGTTCGCTTGAAAATCTGCTCTTGTCGGCAAGTGGCACGCGTACTATGGAGTATAAATTAGGCTTTATGGAGGAATGAGCACTGAGTGTTCTTTTACACTATATTTAAGTGTATCCAGTTGGCCATAACAGGCTCTTGAATTTGTTTTGGATGGATGTTTTATTGCCTTGGTGATAATATGTCTGCAAACCTTATTGCTTATAGACGTGGCACACGCACGCACGCACGCACGCACGCACGCACGCACGCACGCACGCACGCACGCACGCACGCACGCACGCACGCACGCACGCACGCACACACACACACACACACACACACACACACACACACACACACACACACACACACACACACACACACACACACACACACACACACACACACACACACACACACACACACACACACACACACACACACACACACACACACACACACACACACACACACACACACACACACACACACACACACACACACACACACACACACAGTGTGTTTGCTGTCTTGCTCCCCTACCATTGCTGCCCTTGCACCGCATCCTGAAATACTACCTAATTGCAAAGGTTTTGTTGTGTCTGTGTTTATCTGTATTTCTGTACAGTATGTGCACAATTATGCTTCTCAGTCAGACCATCAAAAGAGAATGAAGACGGACAATTTCATTTTTATCCTTCCATTCATGTCGTAATATGAAAAGCGCCCATAAACACCTCCCATCTACACAAACAATTATGTGGTGTGTAAATGGGAAAGAGGCTGAGCTGTTATAGCATGCTGTCTGAAAAACAATATGGCAAGGGAACAACAAAAAGACAGTGAATATTGCATAGTCTGCTTCTATTCAGATACACTATATAAACACATTTGTAGACACACATGCACATGTGTGTGTACACACAGACACACGCACACGCCCCCACACACGCCCCCACACACACACACACACACACACACACACACACACACACACACACACACACACACACACACACACACACACACACACACACACACACACACACACACACACACACACACACACACAGCATTTGATAGTTATGAAGTGACATGTTAATTGCACCCGCTGGTAGAAATGCTCAGTGTATAGAATAGAGAACTCAACAATGGATGATAGTAAGTTGTACTACTGCCAAAAATGTTGAGCACAGGCAATAACACTCTGCAGCTCTATTTTAATAGATATGCATATTCATTTTAGGCTACAGATGACACCAGAACATGCCTAATGTTTTCTCTAAATTACTTTCATGATAGCAATACATAGGCCTGTCCGATTCCAAACTCTCTACAAAATTATAGCTTTACAACAGCATTCATTGGGTATTTTGAGAACATTTCCTGTATACATTTTGCTGTTGGGAAAATAGCATAAAATAGTCTGCAACTTGTCAGCAAACTGTGTTAAAGCAGTTGCAATGCATGTGTCCCCTCAACACAACTACATCCTCCAAATAAATAGTTGTTGTTATGCTGTAAATTATCTTAACATACCAGGCAAAAAGAATGAAAAACAGATGAAATGCTGTACTTTGACCGTGCTAGTTGATTAGCTGTATCTCAACTGTGGTTACTTAAAGCGGTTTTATTTTTATCTTAACTGCTCCTGCTTTGAACGTGCCTCACTTTACTCTGTGGAAGCATATTAGTCTTTGCCTCACTAACGGCCCCAAGCTTGACCCACTCACTAGCTGATCTATTATTAATTGTGCTGAGGTCTCGCAATGATGACATCACCCAGCAGCAGGAGGCAATCTGTTCTGAAGCAGGTTAGCCCAGTAACCAGAGGCGACATGAGTGTTGATTAAGGGCGGCCATCTTAGATTAATTGCCCTCTCCAGCAACGTTGGCAGCCTTTGTCTCCAGGCGCTGAGCTGGGTTCTTTCTGGCTTTAGTAGTCAATTTATGCTGTGGTTAAATGGGAGCTTATGTTCACACCAGCATGTTTTCCATACATTATACTTAGACTAGGCAGATGGGTGAAAGGGGACTGAGACATTATGAGAAATTGATGGGGGTCTGGATTCCTCCCCGTACTGACAAAGCTAGGGGGGAGGAGGTCAGGAGATGAGACAGAAAGGCATAGCAGGAAGAAGATTAGGTGAATGAGTCAAAGAAATATGGAGGACTCTGTAATTTAAAGTGCAAAATTAAAAAAAGAAAGGTGAAAAAAGAGATGAGTCTAATGGAAGTCAGTGAGATTACGGTGATCTGACAAAACAGTAATGGTATAATGCAATTTCCCTTGAACTTATTAACCATGTCAGTTTTTTAACTCGACTCTCTAAAAGACTGGAATTTGTGGGCTTTAATTATCAAAATACAAGGCTGCTTCACTGCTTTGAAAGATGCACAATAGAGAGAGTATGGATTTGAATTGTGAGATTTGCTTGGAAGAAATTAATTAAAGCTTGATACAAATGTTCTCCCTTAACACTAATGGATCAATGGAGCAATTATTCAAAATTAGTTTTAAGTCAAACAAAACAAATCACGCTGTGTGTGTGTGTGTGTGTGTGTGTGTGTGTGTGTGTGTGTGTGTGTGTGTGTGTGTGTGTGTGTGTGTGTGTGTGTGTGTGTGTGTGTGTGTGTGTGTGTGTGTGTGTGTGTGTGTGTGTGCGTGCGTGTGCGTGCGTGCGTGCGTGCGTGCATGTGTGTGCATATGCCTCTGGGTGTCCGTGTGGTAGGAGACAGATGGAAAGATGCTAGAATCAGAGTATGGATATAATAAATTACATTTATTTAAAAAGTGGATAAGATTCCTTCAAGTGAACCCAACCCACCCCCCCCCCCACACACACACACACACACACACACACACACACACACACACACACACACACAGACACACTTTGAAACAAAACACGTACTGTACGGCCATAAAACATAAATTCGCCAAAAATAAATAAAATAAATGATTCGTTGAAAGCAATTTAATTTGACCACTGAGCTTTTCAAAGACACTAAGATTTGATGGATTGCATGTTTGCATTTTTTGGAGTCAATAAGTGATGCAATCCCATTACTTGTAATATATTGCTACTGTATATACGCACTAGCACACATACACAAACAGCCTCCATTATCTAAGTAAAGACTACTGTTTTTGAATTGCATTCTTTTGTATTTCCTGTATGCAATAAAAAAAGAAGGAATATTGAAAACAACAGCGACCAGCTGATGTTTAGATCCAACTATGACATCTGTGTGTGTGCAGTGTACTGTGGCTGACATGTATTTGTAGAGCACATTCACAGTTTAGTAGAAGGCACGACAACAGGGAGAGAGAGAGGGAGACGGGTGAGTGCAGTGTTATTGCTCTACAAAGCAATGTCACTTGGCCATTGACCCTGCCGCTTTGAAGTGTCAATGTGAGTAGATAGATACAGCGCTGGCGATATGAGGACTCAAATGGAAAACAGAAAACCAAACACTTGTGGGCTAAAGGGGGAGATACGAGAAGAGATACTGTGTGTGTGTGTGTGTGTGTGTGTGTGTGTGTGTGTGTGTGTGTGTGTGTGTGTGTGTGTGTGTGTGTGTGTGTGTGTGTGTGTGTGTGTGTGTGTGTGTGTGTGTGTGTGTGTGTGTGTGTGTGTGTGTGTGTGTGTGTAAAGAGAGAAGCTGTTGAATGGAGAGGTTCTGAATGAGTGCTTACAGTGGTGAATATGTCAACCTCTTTTCTCCTGATGTCCCTCTTAGCAGCGGGTGCTTTTTGCATTCTGTCACAACTAAAACACTGCACTGTGCTGCTTTTTGCTGCTGCTGGCCACATGTCCAAATGTTGAATCTTATGGAATTTAAATAAGCTCAAACTGCAAATCGGTTCGCACAGAAAGACAGTAACGTATTTGATAAAAGAACAGTGCTGCCTGGCGTTGCTGTATCCCTCGTAGCCTATTATCATAGACCTTGAAAACGGGTTTCATTTGTATGTTGCCAAAGCCGCAATTCGCCCACTTGAGTCGATAATGCATCATCAAGTGTAGCACCAGTGTACTTCAGTTTGTGTTACTTGACGCTAAAAGCAAGCCATAATGGGTTTGAGTTATGTATTTTTCCAAACATAACTCTCCCTTGATGAAAGCAACCTTGGCAGAGAGCAATGAAAAAAAAAGAAAAAAAACAGACGAGAAACTCAAATACCAAATAGAGATTCATGACTGTTTTTCTACTTTGTGTTTACAAAATAATGCAGATACCCCCCAACACCGCATGCAAATGCTGCGTGTGAGCCTCCATTGAAAGCGCTGCCAGCAAATCATGGAGTGTTAGACCCAAAGGAATTTACATTTTGAAAGGCCGTAATTTAACTGCCATTTCTTGGAAATGTCACTGAGCTTGAGTTTGAGGTTGCCTTTCTGTTCTCTGCTCTCAGCACGCCGTCATTAACCTACCACCAGAATATGAATAAATTACCACCCGCCAACACTCAAGTCATTTTGGAGTTTCTGGACTAAATGCATCCGGAGGGGAGGGAGGGAGAGCCGAGCCGTACAAGTAATATAGCATATTAGGGAGACAGCCAAAAGAGTTGCGACGCTCCCATGAGAAATTCAGTCCACTTAACAAGGACCAACTTCTGAAACCTTATCTCTTGAGAATCCCACATTAAAAGCCAAGTGAGATATATAAACTCTGCAAATGTGGGTCAGGGTTCTCTGTGCTGTCAATTAAGTGTTATGTAAAGATTGCTTTTTCACTCTCCTAAAATCCTTTTTTTTCCCCCCCTTCTCCTTCTTTTTCGTGTTACAGACACGCCTCAATTTTAATTGCTACAGTATGAAGCTGCCAGGCAGCCGTTAACCAAGCTATGCTTAATGGGTGCTGTCATTTTGGAGAGAATGACATGTGAATGGAAAACAGAGCTGTATTGATATCGGATGACCCTATAATCTATAATTATGTTTTCTATCTGTTTGTGTTCAGTGCCGCTCATTAACATCTCTGATGGACAGATTGCTCTCTCTCTCTCTTCTCGTATCTTCTCCCCCTCAAGCTGCTTTTCCGTCTAAATTTCACCCCTCTTCTCGTGCCTCTCTCTCTCCCTTTCAGCTACTTTTCTTTTTTACATATCGTATCTCTACATTACCACTTCTATCAATCCCCTTTTCCATCTCCATTTTCACACACTCATCTTTCAAATCGGCGTCGCTATTCCTTTCCTATTCATCCAATTCTCCTCGTCTCATTTTCTCTATGCCTCTCTTCTCGTCTCCACTTTTATTTCCTTTTACCCCCCCCCCCACACTCTTTTCCCCATCCTCCACCTCTGAACCACCCCCCTCCTATTCTATCCTTCCCATTTTCGGTGTCTGCCAAGCCCTCTTTCACAGTCACCCCCCATATCTCTTTCTCCCTATCCGTCTCTCTCCCGGTCTTCTTTCTTGGGCCTGGGTGGAAGCGTGTATGTTCAGAATTCGATGCGAAACAGTAGCGGAGGCTGTCCGAAGCTCTTACCAACCACAGTAGAAGGCTGCATTAATATTGCATGGCACTGTCTTATCGACCAGAGCCATGCCAGGAATACAGAGGCAGCTACAAGACAGGTTAGCAGCTATAGAGTGGCTGCCTACACATACAGACACATAGGCACGCGCACACACACACGCGCACACACACACACACACACACACACACACACACACACACACACACACACACACACACACACACACACACACACACACACACACACACACACACACACACACACACACACACACACACACACACACACACACACACACACGCAAGCAACGGCCACAATTGTACTACAGGCTTAGTCATACAAGAACATGCATAATACGTGTGTGCATACGTTTTGACAGCTAGCCGCTAGAGGGCCAGATCTGTGGCGAAGGCGGCATTGGTTTCATGTTCTGTGGTACAGTGAGGCCAGACCTCAACATAAGGATGGGGTTGATATTTTTATCACATCTCCAAACCGACAATGTGGAACGCTAAGGAGTTCTGTTCAGGATGTTGAAATCCCCCTCCCCTGCTGTGAGATGAAGATGGAAATGAGACATAAAAGTAGGCTTAAAATGTGAGTGCAGTGAGTGTGTGCGTGAATGTGTGTGCATGCGTGTGTTAATAGGTTGTAAAGAAGCTGTCATGCACAGCGGAATCCTCACTTTCAGAATTAAATTAACAGTGAGGATTTGACTGTTTGCAGGAACATATAGCGACTATATATTCAGCTTTCTTCTCTACTTCTGCCCCAAGTGAAATGTCACTACAGTAAGATGGGGAGTAGAATGCATGTTCACATGATACTCCCCCGAAACACACACACGCACGCACGCACACGCTTGTGTGCATGTGTGGCAGCCTGCCTAGTTCCTTCCATCAGCTGGACCTATCACAGCTCATTATCAGCTCCTTTGAACCGTAGGCTCAGAGCATGATTGCACTCTCAATTAATGCCTGTATGATCTGCTTTGACGGAGTGGGTAATGACAAGAGCCTAGTGCGCGTGTGTGTCTTTGCACATGCATGTTTGTGTATGTGCTCCAGTGCACTCGCCCATGTCTGTGTCCTTGTGCGCCTTTTCAAATGACTTGTGCATACGCACATGCGTGCATACGTACTGTATGTGTGCTTGTACTGTGTGTGCAGTACGTGTGTATGGGGTCTCATTAGAGGGCGGTGTGAGCCAGGTTAGGCTAAATTGGGACGGGCTCATGTGACTCTGCTAAGAATGTGTCTTTTCAAAGGCACCCTTTTATCTTTGCCCTCCTTCATTAGCTACGGAATCTGACCGTAGGACTGCTTGAGGGGTTTTTATGCCGGGGTTCTGTAGGGGGCAAGCCGTCTAAAAATGGTTCTGTCTGTCTGTCTGTCTGTCTGTCTGTCTGTCTGTCCATCTGTGTGTCTGGGGATAATATCACAAATTGCGGGACCAATCAACACCAAATTTATTGTGAAAGCTAAGGCAGTAGGGTACCTTCATGCATTTCTTTTCACATAATGTTTATATTTCTTGACATATTTTACTTTCATTTTGCAATAGAAGTCAACAGCAGTTGGATCTTGGCTGAAACCATATGCCCAAATATAGAGGCATTTATCATAGATACAGTACGTAGATCAGCTGATATCATAGTCTGACCACATGAAGTCTGAAATCACATGACGCCAAGCCATTAGTAGACCCTGTCTTCTTAGAACATTATTTTGCCATGCTGTTATCTCTTGTATAAACATGTTTTTTTAAGACACCTGAATGATGGACTTTGGAAATCCATCAACCCTAGAGCTATTCTAGGCATGTCATAATAGGCAAACATTCGGCAAAAATAGCAGATCTACAAGCTCACAACGTGTCTATTTCAGCTATGAGATTTAGTGTAGAGGGGAAAAGGGAGTGGGCCAAGTATAGAGCCCTGGGGGACCCCCGTTAACGATAAAATAGTTTTGTATTTGAAATGTCTTTCTTAAGCAGGGAGATGTTGTTATGCTGTGAAAGAATGTGGAAAAAATACATGTACTGTGCATTCAGCTACAGCTGTACTACTGTGTGTGTGAGAGTGAGTGGGATATGTACATCTGTTCCATTTGTCATAAAGATAAAATGTCAGCAGAGAGGATGAAAGCAGTGTCTGGAAAAAACAATAGACATTACTGTGTGCGTGTGTGCGTTTTTAAGTGTTTATTTATCAAGCCCAGAGGGACACATTTAAAGTGTGTGTAGTGAATAAGTGAGTGATTGAGTGAGTTAAAATATATATTTCATCATATACATTCAAATATAGCCTCGGCCACTCAGTTCTTAACTAATTACAAGTTACATTTTACAAGTCATTTTTATCATCTCTTATCTTCACCTCTTTAAATAGATGAATAAAAGAAAGACCTTGTGTAACCTCTGCAATGCCAGACTGTGCTCTGGGGTAAGTCTAGGCTTTTGGCCCTCGTGTGGTTGCCCTCAGTACCACAACTCAGTAGCTGTAGCAATACCACAATGTAGAAATACTCTGTTACAAGTAAAAGTCCTGTATTCAACATTTTTGCTTGAGTAAAAGTAATCAAATTATACCGCGTTCGGCTATTTCGAATAGCCGACGTATAAAATGAGGCTTAAGTGGTTATTGGTTATATGTAATTATAATCTAAAAGGTATCTTGCACCTTTTCAAACAGTTTTCAAATAACTCTAATAGTCTAGTAAAAAGTACAGTATTTCCCTGTAAGATGAAGTGGAAGTATAAAGTAATATACTCAAGTAAAGTGAAAGTACCTCAAAATCTTACTTAAAGTACACAGGGTGTACTTTTGGCTCCGCCCCCTCAGCCAAAAGTACACCCTGCGTATGTCACTGATCACATGACCTCATTCAATTATCCAGTTATAGGCAACATAGAAGGGGCGGGGGGGGGCTTTTTTTTAAATTATTACCACACAACAGCTCTAAGGTGTATTAAAGACATAGTTCAATGTTGAAAATGAGTGGTATTCCACTTTAAGTACTTTACTTGAGTAAATGTACTTAGTTATATTCCAACACTGCAGCTCAGTGTAATCCAGAGTCAATTATACCCTCTCGATTAAAAAGGGTTTTATCCCAGGGGTCTTGATGAGAATCACAGACATGTTTTGTGCAGAAGCGTAGCCAATGCTGGGCAACTCGGGCAGTTGCCCCGCCAATTGAGCTCTTGCCTAACTGCTGAAAGACAGAGGCAAAAAAAAAGAAGAAAGAAAATCTGCCACTCCTCCTCCAACAATAGACACATTGGCTACCCCTCTATTGGCTGCCCATCAGACGGGCAGCCAATCACCAACATGTCCATACTGTGGGAATGGCACACATGGTGCATGCACATTTCTGTTGTAGCCAACCACAGCACTTCACCTTTGTTTTTAAATGGGGGGCGGGCAAGTCCTGTTTTACCCGCCAGGTACAGTATAAAGAGGGCACAGAGTCAACAGACGGTTTCACTTTCATTATTCTACTGTACTACTACAAGATGAAGCCGACGCAACCACCAACGAAGAAGAGATTCCTCCAGAGCAGTATGCTACACTTCGCCGCTGGCGCCAGCAAGACGCCGCTGCCAGCAAAGGACAGCAGTGCCAAGACACCGGGGACGACCGCGACGCTAGGCCCACCACCTGGTCTACCACCACCAGCGCCCACCGCTGTGCCAGCGCGCGACCACTGCAAAGCCAGGCCCGCCACCACCATGCAGCGGCCATCGCCGCAGCCAGCGGCACCGTCGTGCCGGCAAAGACCTCCAAAACGCTAGGCTGTCCACCAGTGCCCACCGCCGCAGCCAGCATCACCGCCATACCGGGAATGAACAGCACCAACAACACGAGCACCAGTGTATTCCTAACAACTCCCTGTGCTGATGCAACTGAAAGGGCAAAAACTCTCTATGTCTCTGACAGGGTTTTTGGTGTAACAATTAAAGAACAGGAGCTTGCTTCATTTTGGATCCACCTTTCTATTAGTGATGTGTCGGTCATGATCGATTCGTTCAAAATAACTAGTTATTTGCCGTGGACGAGCTCGTTCACTTTCTGAAACTGTCACGTTCACACTATCGTGCATGCCCCCATCCCCTCCCCCCGTACACAGGACGGGAGGACGGGCTGTACGCGCAACGTTAAAAAAAAGCTCCCGCGATGGTGTTTTACACTAGAAAATAGCGCTACTGAATGAGAACGTGAACAAATCATTTGAACGAATCATTGCCGTGAACGTGAACGAAATCGTTCGTTCACTGAAATGAAAGTTTTTTCCCACCACTACTTTCTTCTATCAAAAAACACAAGGGTGCTTAATTTGACACATTAAGGTTTTGGACATGTGCACGGTTGACGTTTTCTCCTGTGTGCATTATTTTTTAAGGACATTAATAACACTGCCAATGACGACATGCAGCGTTGAACGTCTATTTTCCAGTTTAAACAGAGTCAAAACTGCACGCAAGAAGTACAATGTCAACCTCTCGCCTAAAGACAAAGACTATTTAATAGTCTTTGTCTCCTGGCGTTTGAGAGAGATTTAACTGACATTTTGGACCACGATGCAACATTTTCAAGAGCAAGCCCAGTCGTCTCATGATGTAGACTACTGCTACAGTACATGTTTGCATTCTGTGTTTGATACAGTAAAATTTTCATTTTTTTTTTTACTTTACTTAATTTCCATTTTCAATACTTTGAAATTGTACTTCACTATATCTCAGAGGCAAATATTGTACTTTTTTATTCCACTACAATTATTTTAAAGTTAGATTTAGGGTTAGGGTTAATACAAAACATAGGCCTACTTCATCTATTCGAAAATAGCCAATCTACAATGCAATGCTTTGTGAGCTGCTATTTTCAAGAACGTATTACATTTTGAATAAATTGAGTAAAGTAAAAGGAGTATTTTTATATTGTGGTACTACCACTTTTACGTAAGTAAAGAATCTGTGTACCTCTTTCACTGCTGTCTGTGGCAGTGTGTATGTACCGTATTTATGTATGTTTCTACCCCTTTCTCAGTCCAAGTGTGTATCCGTGCATGCATCAATATATGATTGAGTGTGCAAAATATATTCCCCTATTTTCAACATCTGTGTGTGCATGTGCATGTGTATGTGCACGCTTTCATGTTTGTGAGTATGCCAGACTGGCCCCAGGTCCAGAGCCATCACACTTTATGAGGTATGGCAAGGTGAGAGCAAAACATCTGCTAGCCCAGAGAAAAGCCCTGGCCTGACACACACACACACACACACACACACACACACACACACACACACACACACACACACACACACACACACACACACACACACACACACACACACACACACACACACACACACACACACACACACAGGTGACCATATTTTTCCACACACAGGCTGGAATCCAGAATCCACTCTATTTGGTCTTGCACCCATTTACTAGGCCACTATTGCTGCACAACCCACATGGCGAAACACCATGCATGCCCGACATGCACGCGCAAACACAAACCTCCTCCAGAGGCATTCTCGTGTCTCTCTCTTTACATACCCTTTCCTCGTCTGCACTTGTTCGCTCTCATTCCAGCGTTTCCCTCATGTCAAGGGCATTGCAACAATCCCCTAGTACCTGCCATGCCGCTTTACCCCTCTCCATCCCTGTGCTCCTGTCCTCCGCTCACCCCTGCTGTCTTCGCAGAATGCCCTGGAGAGGAGAGCTGCCATGTAAGGTCTAGTGGAGAGAAGATCGACACGGAGAGAGCCTTCAGACTGCCTCTGACACCGGAATCACTGAACCTGCCTGCTTCTATCCTCTGGCCCCTGTCTGTCTGCAGACTGTCCGACCGCACACGGCGTGCATGTGTGTGTGTGTGAGTGTGGGTGTGTGTGGTTATTCCACAGCGGATCTACAGTGGATCGAAACGTCAGTTATTTTGTAATAAAGAAGTACCTTTTACCTGCTTTGGTGTACGGGCTCTACCTTTTTGGACTGAATCCTCTTTAGCGTAGTGTCCGGGTAGCTCAGTCGGTAGAGCTCTCGCCTTCAGACCACAAGGTCATGGGTTCGATCCCGGGCACCGCCAACTCAGCGCATGAGTAGCACGGCTTGGGTGCGGTAAGTCGTGCGGTAAGTACTGGGAGCTGAGGATAGGTGTGGCGCTCCACCTCAGCAATCCATCTCCCAGGGGTCTAGCGCATAGTAACGGGGACAGACTCCCGCGTGTTACTCGGCTGATACCGACAATAAGCCATCTCCCGACCTACTTACTTACTTACTCTTTAGCCCAGCACCTACCAGTCGATGTGCGTTAGCTAAGTTTCCGTACTTTGTTGTATGAGAAATAGCAAAAATAGCCGATATATATATAACCTCAAAATGCATAACTTTCCATTGGGTTTGACAATTTGCCCAAAATATGGATGTTAGCCTTAATGTCAGAGACCTACTGATACGTCTGGGGAAATATACCTTCACTGAATGGGCTTGGATGGTGAACAGAATCACCAGTAACAAACCTATGTCCACTGCACTGAAAGCCAATCCTGATACCGTCCCAATATGAAGGACCGCCCCAACGTCTTCCATTAAGCTGTTATTTGTTCCATTTCCAAATAGTTTCCACCCAGTTTTAGCCCATTCATTGAATTGATATGTCCCCAGACATATAAGTAGGCAGAGATCTCAGATTGCTTGGCTACTTGAGACTAGGGTTAATGTGGTTAATACTTGAATTAACACTTTTAACTACTTTATGCAATTATCTACAGTAGCTCTCTGTCTGGTCATGTGCGTTTGGTTACTGAGTGTCAGAACATTGGCCAGTCGACAAACTTGTACTGTATTTGAGCGGTTGGCAGTGTTACTTGACTGAGGTACAGGACTCGCTACTGGTCACACATTTCCCTTTCCAAGCTATGTCTCAGTGGCTCTCAAACAGCGTGCTGAGGCACCCTGCTGTGAGACAGGTGGGTCCTAGTGTGCCTTGGGATTTTGGGAGAGAAACATATTTTAATTGCAATACATAGAACAAAAAGTGAGTAACTGTTTGTATTTTATTTATGTATTTATTTATTTAGACTTTGTGTGCACTCAGTTCACAATACGAAGTCTATACACACACACACACACACACAGACAGACAGACAGACAGACAGACAGACAGACAGACACACAGTGCCCTCTGTGCAAACGTGGCCAACATCAGGGCAACTGCCTGGCTGTGGGGTGCGTTGTCTTCCTCGTGGCCCGAGAACAACAACATCTCCCCTGTGGCTAACCTCTTCTGACCGGAACGGGTCCACCTCGCCTCACTGATTCCCAGGAGTTCCACGTTGTACCTTCTCATCTCAGCTGCCACCTGTGCTGTTTTGCCAGTTTCAAACTGACATTCCATGTTCCTATGTTTTAAGCTCAAGGACACTTTGACCTGAAACTTCCTGTTAGGGCCATTCACCATTCCACTTATTGCTTTGCTGCCAATCATCATTATTTGATTCAGCCTCTACCAGCCTCTGGTCCAGCCTTTACCCTTTCCATTCGCCGATCCCGCTGTCAATCATCGTCATCTGGTCCTGCCTCTATCAGTCACATCCCTCTGCTGGCAAATCAAAGCCCTGTGTCTGCAAATGCCCACTCTCTCTCATTCAGTACACCTGCTGTCTTTTGGTTTGTGCTTTGGTCCATCTGATGGATCATCGGATCTAAGGGCCGCCAGCTTGAACGGCTTGCCAAAAGAAATGGTCTCACTGTCCACTCAGAGCTATATACGAACGACTCTAGCAGCAATATTAAGACACCCTCAACACTTTCCACTACTCCACCGTGATCCAATCTGGCAGCAACAATCCTAAGTCACTTTTATCCACTACCAGTTCAAAGCTGTAGACACCACCACCAGCTAATATGGTATGATTGATTGATTGATTGTAATTTTTTTAAATGTAAACATACCCACTGAACTGGCCACCTCCTCTTCCACCAACAGCCGTGATCCCAAACCTGCCACCCCTCAATTCTCCAATCATCCAGTCACCTCCTTCACTGAAATCACTGCATCTCACCTATCCTCCGGAATCACTGGTATAAAAATCTCCACCTTCATCCTCAACCCAATCCCCTCCACCCTAGTTATGGACTGTCTCCCCTCACTCTCTCCATTCTTCACCAAAGTAATGCTCCCAACTCAAATCCCTTTCAATCCGGCTTCCGTTCAATACACAACACAGAAACCGCTCTTCTAAAGGTCACGACAACATTCTCCTCTCTCCATCCTCATCCTCCTTGACCTCTGCACCACCTTTGACACCGTCAACCACTCCATCCTCATCACAGGCCTCCAGTCCTCCCTGGAAATAACTGGCACTGCCGTTTTGTGGCTGAAACCATACCTCTGTCACCAACATCTTCATCAACAATTGCAACTCCTCCACTGTCCCAGCTACCCATGGTGTCCTCCAGGGCCCAGAGGTTGGTCCCCTCCTCTTCATCCTCTACATTTTAACACTCTGACAGATCCTCCGCCAACATGTCGATGGCATACAACAAATACCTCTCCACCAATACCATCACCACAGTCATCCATTCCACCCTCACTACCTGACTTACTGTACCAATGCAAAAGCATGGATGCAAGAGAACTTTCTCAAACTCAACTGCAGTAAATCGGAAAATATCATAAAAACAATGACATCTGCATATCACTGGCTGTGGGATATTGTGGCTCTGGCCAAAGACAGCTGGTGACAAATGCATAATATACATTTTGTTACAAGACGTATGTAACACACTGGGTACGTTGTGGTTACTTTTGTATTTATTGGCCAACTGACAGAATAGAGAGGAAAGCTTTTGATTTGAATACTTTCATTATTTATAACAGCGTTATTGTTTTTTTTTTTTTTTTTTTTTTTTTGCTACACCCGTTTCCTTTAGTCTGTGGTAAGTCTAAATATTATAGTCACATGGACAGGCCAGCACTTTTCACACCTTAAATCTTGCGTTGGTCTCCTTTATTTACACCCCACATGCTCAACATCTTGACCTGGTCATTTTATTTACTAATTTATGTTACATGCACTTTAATATCCTTTGACCCAGAGCCAGCCTCACCCCAGGCAGTGCTGTCTCTATGCTCCATGTTGCTTTCTCTAGCCACGTTTTGACCTTTTTCATTCAATATGCAATATCATTAAATAAATAAAATGAAAAATACAACGTTCAACGTGTTATCGTAACCCTCCTTGTAGGCTACTGTAGATATCCATTTATCTGTCAGTGAATTCTAATTTAAATGCAGTCTCTGCATTGACTGAATTAAAGTGGACTCTCCTGTTTCAACAAGGCACAATTATGTCCTTTTGTTTTCCACAAAAGCAGACACCTTGTTTAATATATCTTGTCAAGTACCCCTGAAGAGGTTTTGGTAAATTGCATTCGTCTGAATACCACTTGATATTTTTCCATTTAAGCCGAGGGAGGGTACAATTCCTTTACATTTTCCACTTGGCCTGCCCCCCTTCGCCAACCCCCATCAACATCATTTGTCTTCCCCTGTGTGGCCTATAATTGTGAAACACTTCAAGCAGTCTGAAAGGGGAGAAAGTAAATGAAAATAACACTTTAATTTTCTGAATTAAGGAAGTAAAGGTCGGTCGGTTGGAGTGAGATGTGGGTTGACTATGAATTCTTTGACCCCCCCGACGCCCCGTCCCCTCCCTTCCCCCACACACACACACACACACACACACACACACACACACACACACACACACACACACACACACACACACACACACACACACACACACACACACACACACACACACACACACACACACACACACACACCAAAACAGAGAGATAATGGAGGGAGGAGGGAGGGGGGAAGTGAAGAGAAAGTGAAGGGCAGAGAGTTGGAATGTGAAAGGCTTGTATTTATAGAACTTGATGGTATTAGCCTGAACCTCAGTTATTTTCATAACTCTGTATGGGGCTGACATTGGAAAAGTGATACTTTTTTTAAATGCAATTTGACTCCAACATGAATAAATCTTAATCTTAAGAAGAAATGTAGCTTTTTCATTGGCAGCAAGGAAATGTATCAAGGACCTTGATAATTGCTTTTGGCATTTTCTATTAATTCAAATAAAACCTAAACGTATGCCATCATAAGAACCTTGTTTTACGGCACCACTTTCAACACCAACACTGCTATTTTTTTTCCACCGCAACTCAAGAGTGATTTGGGGAATCGTGAACGTTAATGTTAAAATCAATAGTTAGTATTTTTCTGCCTGGTTTCTGTGGCTGTGAGTAAGCCATTGAGACGGGTCAGATGCTTTGAGGGTGGGAGCATTTATGAATCATGTTTTGTTTTTGTTTTTTACTGATATTTCGCTTCAACACAGTCTATTCAAAACCTCAAGATTGTTGTTTTTTTCTCCCACAAATGTGAAAAGCTTGTGATACCGTCTGTATACACAATGTCCAAACCAATGTCTCTGAACCGAGCACTGCTTTGAGCAATGACATGAAATCAACCAGCCCAGATATGAGGATATCTTATGTGGATATACAGCCTCCAAATGTAATGCACCAATGTACCGTGCAGGCTAGTTTGAGAAATGACCATGGTGCAACTTGCTTATTGCTGTAAGCTATACCATTTGTCTTGATGTGTTCTTCAAGGTTGGTTGACTAACATGCTTTCGTGAAGCCAACCTACACAGGGGGTCAGTGGCTACAGCACAGAGTAACACAATTGGCTCTCTGAAATATATGGTGCATGCCCAGCGTGAGGCTATTATCAGGTGACATATACACCCCATCATTTATACTGCTGCTTGTTGTCCTTTCAAGAGCAATCAATACACGCATAAGTGCTTCGCTCCCATAGAAAAATATTACTGTTGTCATATTAACAGCAATTTATCTGTGTTTAATTAACTCTGGTTCGTTAGCAGAGCCCATAATGAGCCCCTTTTAT
The DNA here is from genome assembly GCF_963280865.1 of Gymnoscopelus braueri. Lineage (NCBI taxonomy): Eukaryota > Metazoa > Chordata > Actinopteri > Myctophiformes > Myctophidae > Gymnoscopelus > Gymnoscopelus braueri. The sequence continues at coordinate 32,376,715 of NC_137604.1, read as the reverse complement.
TAGATTTAACCAAGCAGCTCGAAGACCTCCGTCTTTTCTTATCGAGGGGGCACATCGCTAACCGCACACAATGACACACACAGACACGCGTTAGCCCCATGGCTAAAGCATTTGCATCTTTGGGAGTCGCTTCAACGAGGGGCCATTTGTCATGCCAACAACAAGGACTATAGGACCTGTGTACCGTAGACATTCCATGCTGAGGCATCTGATCCAGTTTAGGAGGTGAATTAGTAATTATGCAATTGCTCACTCACTCGCATGGAGAATATATGAGAGAGAGAGAGGGAGAGAGAGAGAGAGAGAGAGAGAGAGAGAGAGAGAGAGAGAGAGAGAGAGAGAGAGAGAGAGAGAGAGAGAGAGAGAGAGAGAGCGCGCGCGCGCTCTGGTATTTGTAGTGTGTCAGATTGTAGTAGGCAGCTGAAGTGAGTGAGTTAAGTAACACAGATCTGCTTGTTACAGAAATGATTCATTATGTTCACGGTGTGTCTACAATATGTGTATGAGGTGCATGCAGGCACTTGGATATACCTGTGTATGCAAGTGTGTGAAAATGCTCCTCATATGGCGTGGGAGTAATGGAAATCACTCAGAACAGGCATAATTTGATCACCCAGTATTAAGATATTCGGGAGGGGCCATGCAGTTGCCCTGTCCATTATTCACACAATGGCTTCGTTTTGTGAATAGCACTCTTGGATGTTTTTGTTTGTTTGTTTTTGTTTTGTTTTGACTTGCATTCACGTGTGAGCTGTGCAAACCTCGCTATAAGCATATCCTCTGTTTGTACTTCTGTTCCCTTCTTTAAAAGAAGTGTCTGCCATCAGCGCCGTCGAAAGCAATCTAAATAGACATTGGGGACAGAGGCTGGAAGGTTTTCTGGGCTGCAGACTAGGCAGCACACATGTTGTCCTGCTAGCAGGCACTGAGGAGACGATGGGGACGCAAGGCACAGGTGTTGGGGCCACTTCCAGGAGGGGGGGGGGGAGAGAGAGAGAGAGAGAGAGAGAGAGAGAGAGAGAGAGAGAGAGAGAGAGAGAGAGAGAGAGAGAGAGAGAGAGAGAGAGAGAGAGAGAGAGAGAGAGAGAGAGAGAGAGAGAGAGAGAGGGATGTGTTGTTTAAAGACAGACACTGAAGAGAAGTGAGACTGAGAGTAACAGAAAGACACTGTAAAGAAGTCAGGATTGAAAAAGAAGTAGTGAGGGTTAAAGGGAGATTGGAGGTGAAGGTAGCGTGAACCCAAGTGAAGCTTGGAGTGTTGACAAGCTGTGTGCCAAAGTTTTTAGTCCACACCTTGGCAGCAAACAGTACAACACACACACACGCACACGCACACGCGCGCGCTGGCCGGCTGGCTGGCAGAGTATCGCTCCATGGCACGTAGATTATCCTGCAGACATCTGGTGAGGTAGCTAACGTGCTCTAGCAGAGCAGAGCAGGCTGCTCCGTATGTGTGCATGTCTTTGTATGACCGTGTGTGTGTGTGTGTGTGTGTGTGTGTGTGTGTGTGTGTGTGTGTGTGTGTGTGTGTGTTCTGCGTGAGGACATCTGCTCCCTAAATAGTATTATTGCCTCTGATTGGGGATTACCTAGTCGATGCATGGTTTTGAAAAGTATTCCCATGGGTGGATATATTGATGCGCAGGAAAGGGCCAAGGCACAGGGACATCACTAGCAAGGTATTGAACCATATCAACCCCAGAGCTATTCTAAGTATGTCATAATAGGCAAACATTCGGCAAAAAATTGCAGATCTACAACCTCACAACGTGTCTATTTCAGCGAAGAGATTGCGCCAAGTATAGAACCCTGAGGGACCCCGGTCAACAAAGTATACAGGGTTTAAGAGGGTTAATGATAAAATGGTTTTGTATTTGAAATGTCTTTCTTAAGCAGGGAGATGTTGTTATGCTGTGAAAGAATGTGGAAAGAAATACATTCAGCTCCAGCTGTACTACTACTTGGGGGGCAGGAGAAATGTATGTACTGTACTATGCATTCAGCTCAAGCTGTACTACTGTGTGTGTGTGTGTGTGTGTGTGTGTGTGTGTGTGTGTGTGTGTGTGTGTGTGTGTGTGTGTGTGTGTGTGTGTGTGTGTGTGTGTGTGTGTGTGTGTGTGTCGCGTGCGTGCGTGCATGTGTGTGCATGTAACATTTTTTACTAATGTTTATTTTCTTTTGTTGTCTGCAGTTGCGTGTGTATGCCACAGCACTTTGGCTGGCATGCATGTGCCATTTCCACAGCAATGACAGTTGACTGTTGTCTCTCCAGAGACATCCATTGTTTATCATAATCTACATGCCTTAGTTTGGCATTTACGCTGCCATATGTTATCATGGCATCTCATTTACTTTGATTCAAACAAATGTGCTCTACATTCCTTCCCCCTAAACGGCATTTCCTCTGCATGCCTCCCTCTCTGGATTCACTCTCATCCTCTCTGGAAAAACATGCACACATGGCACATACTGTACACATACACACACTGTGCATGTAAACGATCACACAGTCACATACACATGTACAGTACAATATACATGTACTGTGCCTGTATACAATGTATATTGTTGCTGTCCAGCAGAAACCTTTTAGCACTTTGTGATTTCCAAAAATGTAAAGTGTGTTATAAATAAAATGTGTTATTATTATTATTGTTATTATTATTATTATTATCATTATTATTATTAGTATTATTATTATTAGTATTATTATTATTACTATTATTATTATTATTATTATTATCATTATTGTCTCCACCAGGCCGAAAGGCTGGCGAGAGTATGTTTTGCACCCTGTCCTTCCGTCCGCCCATCGCCCCCTCCGTCTGTGGACAGCTAATCTCTGGCACCGCTGCCTTGATCGCAGCGAAACTGTGCACACATTCCCTGGATGCCAGCAGAACCTCTGCCCCACATTTTTCACTTGGGCCTGTTATAGCGCCACCAGGAGGCCGCTTTTTGCAAAACACATTTTTTGACAGTACTCCTACAGAGTTTGTCCAAACATCACGCAAATTGGTACACAGTATCTCTATAGTCATTAAACAAAACAGGTCTTTCAGATTTTTACATTCCCTCCTGATTGGCAAAAAAATGGCTTTCAAAGTTTGCAGGAGTGCTCCGTTTTGAACAAGATGCCTCAAATCATGAACACAGCATGCAATTTCCGTGAAATTTTGCACGGACATTCCAACTATGCCGAGGAAGAAATACAACTTGAAATATTTCAAATCAGCCTCATGGTGGCGCTACAACAGGTGGATTTGTGTTTTACCTATAACTGCACTGATCTGTGCGAAACTTTGTATGTGCACTCCCGGCCTAGAGCACACATGGGCAACATGCCATCTCAAGCCGGCGGGCCAAGTGACAACCCCCCGATTGCAGTGTCCGATTGCCATGCAAGGCCTAAGAAGAAATGGCACTCTTTTCACATTGGTCTATTCATAGCGCCACCAGGAGGCCACAATAACCTACCTGAGCTGGCGGAGACCTGTGCTCTGAGGAGCACTTTCTCTGGTAGTACAGCCTTCAGCAACCTGAAGTTGTCAAATGTTTTACTTAAGTAAAAGTAGCAATTCTGCAATGTAGAAGTACTCTCTCACAAGTAAAAGTCAAAAATTACTTGAGTAAAAGTACAAAAGTATTGGTATCAAAATGTACTAAAATAACCAAAAGTAAAAGTACTAAAATGTTTGAAAATAGCAGATCTACAAGCTCACAACGTGTCGCTTTAGCCCTGTGTATAAAATAGGGCTAAAGTGGTTGAAGTATGTTTTATGATTTAATCATGTGTATCTGCAAAGTAACTAACTAAAGTTTTCAAACAATTGTAGTGGAGTAAAAGTACAATATTTGTCTTTGAGATAGGCCTATAGTGGAGTAGAAGCAAAAGTATTGAAAATTAGAAATACTCCAGTAAAGTAAAAAATACCTCAAAATTCTACTTAAGTACAGTAAGAGTAAATACTTAGTTACTTTACACCACTGCTTCTTCATGAGTATGAATCCTCTGGAGTCGGCCATACCAGCCCTGTGACACCATGCTGGGACCATTGTCAAATTCATACACAGCATTGGCATGGACTGTAAACTTTTCAACTAATTTCTTTGGGAATTTTGTCTGATTACCCAGAGAATAAATCAGTTGATTATGATGGTGGTATATGGGTTGGCGATTTGTAACACACAGCCATAGAAATAATAACGTAGATGACAGAATCAATAGGCCTAACTAGAATTCAAGTATCATCTTGCTGTTGACAACACCAGTTGGGCGTTAGGTGGGTGTACAGTAGCTCTGTCCCTTTTGACACATGCAGGGATTAAAAGACCCTCGTTCTAGGCAACAACTAAAAAAATGTTTCTGATCATATTTTAGGTGAGAAAAGAGTTATATACAAGTTTGTTATCAGAATTCAGGAGCTCGCATGCAGTAATATGCAGTAGTCTTCATAGGTGGAAAGTAAGTAACTAAGTACATTTACTTAAGTACTGTACTTAAGTAAACTTTTGAGGTATTTTGAGGTAGGTACTCCTTACGCAGAAAGTTCCATTTCAAGTTTTCAAATGTATACAAATCTTTTGAAAATAGCTGATCTACAAGCTCACAATGCGTCGCATCGCGACACATTGTGAGCTTGTAGATTGGCTATTTTCAAATGGCCAAAATGTGTATAGGGTTGAAGTGGTTTTGTAATAATAATCAAAATCTACAAAGTAACTGGTAACTAAAGGTTTCAAATAAATGTAGTGGAGTAAAAGTACAATATTTGGATCCAAGATGTAGTGGAGTAGAAGTAATAGTATTGGAAATACTCAAGTAAAGTACAAATACCTTGAAATTGTGCTCAAGTACAGTACTTAAGTAAATGTACTGTACTTAGTTACTTTCCACCACTGAGTAATATGCTGTAGTCTTTCGTTGCACGCTGATGCTAGTAACCCTCAGGTAGTAAACGAGCACTGGACCTTGATTACGTCAATCATGGATTGTGCCGTTATCTTCCTTCTCTCTGTGGCGCAGATTGAATTTAGCTTAATCAGGTGATTCACTCACTTCATGTAAACAATATAGATCTCTGACTTCTCCCATTGAAGGAATTGCAGACTGAAATATATAAAATGACAGGGAGACACCAGAGATGTGTCAGTGAGCTGGTTCCTGTTGATGAAGCTTCATAGCCTGTCTTTATACTTCCTCTGTCTCTCCAGACCTACATCAGGAATTCAACATTGAAACCAGGTAAGATATACTGAGACCCATGTAGCCTATATAATGCCTTGAACAGTACCAAATAATATAATGCGTCATAATCTGCTCATAACATTGTAAGAGGACTCATAAATACTCATAATGCTTTATAACAATAATCATAACGCATTATAAAAAATGTCATGTATCATCATATCATAATACTTTATAATTACTTGTCACTTACAGGCTTGTTTCTTTTGGCCAGTATAATAGTGTATTATAATTGTCATAGCTATAATCCATTATAATAATTTCACAATGCATTATACTAATACATTGTTATAATGCCTTATAGTGTGACAGTCGGTGGCGTTCCTACGTACATGGAGCAGGCGGATTACTGGGACCGGAACCTGCTGCTGGACCCGGCCTGGGAGAAGCAGCAGATGAAGACGTTCACGGCGTGGTGCAACTTCCACCTGAGGAAGGCTGGCACGCAGATTGAAAACATCGAGGAGGACTTCAGAGATGGTCTTAATCTCATGCTACTGTTGGAGGTGATATCGGACGAACGGTTACCCAAACCTGCGCGAGGCAAAATGAGGGTCCACAAGATCAGCAATGTCAACAACGCCCTGGACTTCATCGCTAGCAAGGGAGTCAAACTGGTCTCCATCGGAGCAGAGGAAATCGTGGACGGCAAGGCTAAGATGACCCTTGGAATGATCTGGACCATCATCCTACGTTTTGCCATCCAGCACATCTCTGTAGAAAAGACCTCGGCCAAGGAGGGGCTGCTGTTGTGGTGCCAGAGAAAGACCGCTCCCTACAAGAATGTCAACGTGCGGAACTTCCACATCAGCTGGAAGGATGGCCTTACCTTCAACGCTCTGATCCACAGACACAGACCTGAGCTTATCGACTACGACAAGCTTAGAAAGGACGACCCGATGACCAATCTGAACAATGCCTTCGAAGTGGCCGAGAAATACCTGGACATCCCCAAGATGTTGGACGCAGAAGACATCGCTGGCACGCTGATGCCAGATGAAAAGGCCATTATGACCTATGTGTCGTGCTTCTATCATGCCTTCTCTGGCGCGCAGAAGGCCCAGACATCATATTCATTTTTCTCCAGCAGGCAGTGTGTAGGCTTAGGGCAGGGGTTTGGGGGGTGGGGAAGGGTCTGGGAGGGGTTGTAGGGGTTGTAGGGGTCTCAGCGCTGTACATACTTATTTTTCCAGTACAATGAATGACACAGGCAGAGTCCCAGTTTATTCAAAACTCATCAATCACAGGCTTTCCAGTAGTAGGACAAAATAGGCATTTATTAAAAAATAAGAAATTCAAAAGCCAACGATGGTAAAAGCAGAGAGTGAAGTTTCATCAGTAGATAGGTTTGAGTGTTGGGTTTTTCTGAGTGTTTAAAGCAGCCATGGAAATGTTTTGAATACTGTCATATGGAGTCAAGTGGTAACCATTTCGCTGAGGAGAGTGTACCCAAATGCCTTCTCTGTGTAAATCACAACAGTTTACATTATAACTTTGACATCCATCAATATCTGCCTCTTGTCATATATATTATACCCGAGTGGTCATAAGGTGCTTATTTAAATGGACAAACTATACATTTGTATCGTAGTGAAGACAGTAGAGACAAAGTTAGTAAATTTATTATATATCTGAAAGCACACGTCAAGGTTGGATTGGTTGAATGAAGGTTCTTGCGCTTCCTGCACTGAGAGGTTACCATAGTAATAATTGATGATTGGCAAATTGTAAAAGAATAAAAAATGTCTGATGGCTACAGCCCTGTCCCTCTCATCTTTCTCTCCTTAATCACCTCTCCCTCTTGCTTGCTCTCCCGTCTCTTCCTCACTCAAAATTTTAGAGTCTAAAACCCTCATTCTCTGGCTCATGCAGAATTTACGAGGACATCTGAGGAGGAGACGGGGAGAGTCTTCATGAACATTCCTTTAGGCTATTTAGGGCCTATTAAATTAATTGATTAAAACAAGCAAAATTGTCGTTTACAAATCTATGCAATCATTTATCCAATATCACAGAGTTGTGGGAATAGCGGTGGGAAATGATGAATCGATTATTTTTTATTTTTTTTACCCCTGACAAAATTGTCTAAAATGAAACAAGATAAAACGATCAAATAAAAGTTTGAAAGTGGGGGCTGAGAGATTGAACGAGAGAACTGGGAGGGACGGATGAAACTAAAAAGAAAAGACTTGGACCAAAATCTTGTAGTTTCTTCCTGCGCGTTGGGAGAGAAATGAACCCTGGATTTGTGTCTGGAATTTTTTTGTACTCTTTAATATCAAACCTTATCTGCTGTACAGGAAACTGCAAACACCTTCTGTAAAATGATACGTGAGTTTCACAAGCACACATAAAGTTTCCGTATGATTTGTGATTCCGTGTGATTAGGGGAGAACGGGGTAAGATGAACCACTCTTTACTTATGTTGACCTCTAGGCAAGGAAAAATGAGATGGAAGTAAAATCTACTGAAACTTCAACATGTCTTCTATCAATTGAAATAATGAGTGTGCATCTATGACAAATGGTTGTAAAAAATATGGGTTTTAAAAAAAAAAGTGGTCATGTGGTTCAACTTGCCCCAGGTAAGGGGTAAGTTGATCCTAGTCAAGGGGTAAATTTACCCATTTAATATGATATTTTGCATTTTCAAGTTTAAACTTGAACAAATATTCACGTATCAACAATATTTTAATAACACATTTCCCTTTTGCAAATAGTCTTACTTATTTTGTTAATGGTATTTAAACAATATAAAACCAATTAAATAATGTTTGTCATTCAGAACCTTTTAATATTTGCAATTGTTAATACAATATTGAAAACTTCTCTTAACACATTGAATGCCAAAAACGGTCCGGACCGTTTTTGAGGGTCCAAACGAGAAGTGCCGAAAACGGTCCGGACCGTTTTTGACCCAATTCTATTTTTATACGAGTGGCCCACGTGGGGCGCTAAAACGAAACTTTGACATCACCCAAGGAGTTTCTGAGAAGAAGAGGCTGGATCTGGCTCCATGTCAAAAATCCTTCCGGTCGGCGTTTTCAATGTTATCTCCTTGACTAAAAGCTTAATATCTCCATTTCTTTTTAACGTGGTGGAAACGAGCCGTTTTCGATCGGCGATCACGCTGCAATGGAGGGTCGCGTTGGAAATATTATTGTTCCAGGCGTTAGTCGGGACCCTCCGCCGTCTCGCACGCACGCTTTGTTTACATGCACTTCCGCGTCTGGGCTTCTCACAGCACGAAACGTATAACGCAAGTGGATGGAAGAAATGCAGGCACTCAACGTATAATATTTTAATAAACCTCTGGCACCCAATGTGTTAAATGAGTGTATTCATCCAAATGAAAGGTCATACAGCATAATTTGAGAAGCAAAGACATAATAAAAAATATGAATGGTGATTAATATTAGGATAATTGGTTCAATTTACCCCAAGGCATTTGGTTCATCTTGCCCCATGGCCACCATTTTGACCTAACCTGGCTAGCTTAATGCTTCAGGCTAATCTTTAGCTAAATGATTCACATGGTTTTATACATTGGAATATCACCAACATGCATGATATATAAGTTTCAACCTGGGTACATTTGCTTTAAAATAAAAATCATTATACCAAAAAAGTTAAACATTAACTTTGACCAGCAAAAAACACTTTTTTTGTGTAGAAATATGCTTATCACTTTGCCCATGTGTCTGTCAACTTCACAGCCAGGTCACATGACAACTCATGTGTATAGTTTTAAAGATACAGGGGGTGGTTCAACTTACCCAGAGGTTCATCTTACCCCGTTCTCCCTATATGTCACTATAATGGTCATTGGTTGCTTTAAATAAAGTAAAGAAACATTACATATATATGCACCAAAGGTGCGATGCGACGCATTGTGAGCTTGTAGATCGTCTATTTTCAAACATTTTAGTACTTTTACTTTTGGTACTTTAAGTATATTTTGATGCCAATACTTTTGTACTTTTACTCAAGTAACATTTTGAACACAGGCCTTTTACTTGTAACAGAGTATTTTTATATGGTGGTATTGCTACTTTTACTTAAGTAAAATATCTTGAGTAGCCTACTTATTCCACCACTGCATACCACCAGAAATAAGACATGACCCAGAGATCAGGTTCTCATGGAAATGTTATGTCATCTTTTAAATCAGTCCTGACTCCTGAAAACCTAATGATATGTTGAGAAAAACTCTTAGCTCTAAGTATAGCAGATCTACAAGCTCACAACTTGTTGCGATGCGTTGTGAGCTCGGCTATTTTTGGCTAACGTTCCCCCTCAGAATATGAATGCTGGGGTTCTCGTAGTTAAAGGATTTGTTGACAAAATAATTATTCAATTAATCAGTGAAAAATTAACAACAGAATTATCGCTAAGAAAATGATCAATAGTTGCATGCCAAGCAACTTTGAGTATTTAGAAAAGCCCAATCTAAATTGCATGTAATATTACTATTATTATTATTATTATTATTATTATTATTATTATTATTATTATTATTATTACCTCCATATCTCATCATTTGATGTGTTTTCTTTTTCATAATTAATTACCTAGTTTATACTTCGATGTATGACAGTGTCACGCAAAAGTAGCAAAAATAGCAGATCTGAGCTTATAGATTGGCAATTAAAAATGGAAAATGTCTTCTATAATAATAACATGCCCAAAATAGAAAAAATGGTTAATAAAAATGTTAAAAAAGAGCTTGTGACTAAGTAATAACTGTACTGGATCCAAGATCTTTGGATTTTTTTTTTCTCCATTTCCTGAAAAGTAAGTTTTTGACATAAAAGGTATGTCCAAAACAGGTAAAACGTTTCATAAATGTTTTGCCCATATTTGACTCCCTTCTAACCCTAAAAAAAGGTATGTGTGACAAATCACAGTGGGATGTCTCTCTATTCCTCCTAACAGCCTGTCATACCTATTGGCCTGGGCTTTGATACCCATCAATATGGCAATAACACAGGAGCTTTTTAAAAGGTACTACGGGGAAAAGGCGCCACCGAATTGGGGACAGGGCCAAAAGCACTCTAGTTTATTTCTAATGGGACTCCCGCGAGACCCGCAAAGGGGTATATTTGTCACCAATCCACGGGGAATGAACATTTCAACTCACTGCAATGATTGACTTGTTGGCTGCCAAGAAGTAAAAATGTATCGTTGGAGCTAGATTGTTCTCCGAATAAAAAAGTTGAGCCCTGGCAAGTTTCAATGCAGGGCTATACTTTGAACAGAGGGAAGTTGTAATTGTTATTTTTTTATCACCCTATAGATGTATTTGAAAACTCAGAAGTGTGTTCGTACATGGTGAAGAATGTGAACGGTAGGAATGATATTAATCCAAAACTACCTGATAGATCTGGTGTAGCATGTACTCGATCAAATTAAGTGTTAGATACGCAAGTCTTTATCTGGGTGTGTGTGTGCGTGCGTACGCGTGCGTGCATGTGTGTGTGTGTGTGTGTGTGTGTGTGTGTGTGTGTGTGTGTGTGTGTGTGTGTGTGTGTGTGTGTGTGTGCGTGTGTGCGTGTGTGTGTGTGTGTGCCTGTGTGTGCGTGTGTGTGTGTTTGTGTGCGTGCGTGCATGCGTGTGTGTGTGTGTGTGCACGCAATACCATGGCATGCACACTAACCCAGCGGAAAGCAAGGCCATATGGAAACGCGGTGGAAGCTTTTTGCACCTCTTTGCACCTTCTGGTCGATCCCTCGCTCAGATTGCCGTAGGGATGAAAAGAAAAGAAAGACAAGGAGAAGCGAAGGCACAGGCAAACGCGTAAAGAACTCTTAATAGCTTTCTGAGGCATGCTGTGTGTAAGGACACTGCAAGGACATATGAGATGGAGAGAGGGGGAGGGGGGAGGGGGGGGGGTCAATGAAATTCTGAAACACAGTATAAAATGAAGACTGTTGCTGTAAAAGCTATGTAGGCGCTCTCTGCAGCTCCACAAGGGAGGCTCGCAGTATATGTACAGCTGTACAATGTCCAGTGGAATTCAAAATGTACTTGAGTAAAAGTATATAAGTATTTGTATAAAAATGTACTTAAAGTACCAAAAGTAGAAGTACTCGTTATGCAGAAGGTCCTTTTTCAGTTTTTCAAATGTATAAAAAAAAAAAAAGTAAATTGCAGATCTACAAGCTCACAACCCGTCGCTTCGCGGCGCGTTCTGAGCTTGTAGATCGGCTTTTTTCAAATTACCGAAGTTTAAATAGGGCTGAGGTGGTTTTGTAATAATAATCAAAATCTACAAAGTAACTAAAGTTTCAAATAATTGTAGTGGAGTAAAAGTACAACATTTGCCTCTGAGATGTAGTGGAGTAGAAGTAAAAGTATTGCAAATTGGAAACACTCCAGTAAAGTAAAAGTAGGCTACCTCACAATTGTACTTGAGTACATGTTACTTTCCACCACTGACAATGTCGACCCGAGTGGTATTCTTGGAATGCACTCGCAACCTTTGTCTTCATCGAGTTTATTCCGACACAACATTATCCTGCTGACGAGATAGAAGCAGCAATATGAACTATTAATGTGATCATCCACGGGGGTGTATATAGACCCCGTCGGTTTCCCAGCATGCAAGGAAACCGACGTACACACATGTGACGGGGGCGGTGGAAAATTGACGTGACAAACCTGCCTTTTGTTTCCAGCAGTGGATCCAGTGTGGTAAACAAGCCCACCGCTGATGTCTGACAACTTTCTAAATAAAGCTCATTATGTTCTCATTGATTTTTCATATTCCTTCTCACCAGTAAATACCCCCAAGGTGCATCTCTTACAGTCCATCTCTCTCTCTGTCCATCGTGCTGTGCTGTTTTTTTTTGTTTTATTTTATTTCCTTTATTCATCAATTGTTCCCGGAGCAGTAGCAAACAGTAGATCACTTAAGGGAGCTGAGCAGTTTCCAATTAGCAAAACAAATACCCTCCGTTCACTCTCACACTGTCACATGGCGCTTCAGAGATCCTGAGCGGCCATTACAGACAATTAGAATTTAATAAGCCCAATATGCTCACCGCACTAATGGGGAGGGAGGGAGTGAAACAGAGATCTACCCCCATTCATCATCATCATCATCATCATCATACTCATCATCATCATCATCACCACCACCATTGATCCCCCCATCTCTCTCTCTGCCCACTCCCCCATTTCTCTCTCTCCCTCTCCCTCAATTGCTCTATCGCTCATTGCTCTAAATCCTTATATTTGTCCAAGCATCTTCTTGTTATCTGAATACTGTCTGGGCTTCCTGGACTAATGGTCCCATCTCAATCACCAAACAAATCCCCCTCTTTCTCCTGCCTGCCACCCACAAGCCAATTTCTTTTTCACACCTCTCTCTCCCTCTGTGCTTTCTCTCCCTCATTCAGCCATTTCTGCTTTTTGTGCTGCAGCACATCTATCCCCATTTCCTCTCCGTGCCCTTTCTTCCTCCTCAGACCCATTCCTCTCCATTCCCCCTCTTCTCAATGTCTCCATTCACCCCTCTCCTGCTTCGCTCTCGCTCTCTCTCGCTTCTCAGTTCGGTTCTCATTCTCCGCCCGACCCTCCTGCCCTCTCTCCATCTTTACCTTCATTACTCACAAACACCACCCCCTTATCTCTCTCCTGAAATATTCGGACTATTTCATCTTGTTTCTCTATTCTCTCTCCGTCTTCATTCTCATTTTCTTCACGACTGTCCTCTTCTTTGTTTGCTCATCCGCTCTCTTTCTCATTTCTCATGCTCTCTCTTCTATTCCTCTCTCTGATATGCCATCAACCCCTGTTTCGTAACCTGTGTTCTCATTTCTCCTGCCACCCCAAGGAAGAAAAAAGAAAATTCTCTCTCTCTCTCTCTCTCTCTCTCTCTCTCTCTCTCTCTCTCTCTCTCTCTCTCTCTCTCTCTCTCTCTCTCTCTCTCTCTCTCTCTCTCTCTCTCTCTCTCTCTCTCTCTCTCTCTCTCTCTCTCTCTCTCTCTCTCTCTCTCTCTCTCTCTGCTCCCCCTGTCTTTGGTACCTCTGTGTCGTAAGGCCTTATGAAATGAGGTGATACAAATGGCATTTTATGGGCCCATGCACCACAACCGGGCCGCACACGGCAGGCAATCATAAAAGCCATTGTCTGCCGTGCGTGCCACTTTTAATGTGTTCCATTTGATTTAATGCCAGTGATAGGTAGGGTTGGATAGGAGGGGGACCTAGAAAGAGAGGAAGAGAAAAAAGGATAGACAGTTGGGGGGAGAGAGAGAGAGAGAGAGAGAGAGAGAGAGAGAGAGAGAGAGAGAGAGAGAGAGAGAATCTAGGTCGTAGCTGATGTCCTCACTTCTGGTTTTAAATAATAAGGGACAGCAGGGCTAGTATCTAATTCCAAGGAAAGAAATACCATTTAGAGTCCAAATGAAAATGGAATGTGTGGAGGGTAGAAATCTATGGTAGAAAGGCAGAGGAGGAGAGAGAGAGAGAGAGAGAGAGAGAGAGAGGCGGACAGGAGA
>NC_137604.1:32335465-32360465 GCF_963280865.1 Gymnoscopelus braueri | reverse complement strand
TACTGTCTGCTGAGGTGTTGGCCAAAGCTGCTGGAGGATTTAAGTCGGCTACTGTGACTGTGGTCCATAATATTTAAGTTAGAAAGCAGCTTATTAAAGGGGGCCATCTGTACTCGGACTACCGGGGGTGGGGCGCTGCAGGGGGAACTGTGAATATCCCGCTATTTAAACAAAGATATAAGCTTGTGGTTGTTGATTACAGTAACCGTATGGTGGAGGTGGATTTGTTGGGGTCGCCCCCAAGGTGTTGATCTCTACGTTGGGGTCGCCCCCAAGGTGTTGATCTATAACGTCGGGGTCGCCCCCCAAGGTGTTGATCTAAACGAGACTGACCGGTCACGCACCGGTCAGTCTGGGTCAGAGGGTGATTTGACGATACTGCTGCTTGAGTTCAATGAGTTGAAGAAGGTCGTTCTGTGCTGTCACATGGTGGAAAAAAGTACTCAAATGTTTTACTTAAGTAAAAGTATCAATACTGCAATTTAGAAATACTACAAGTAAAAGTCCCCCATACAGGATTTGAGTGGATTTGGAAAATATTCCACAATTTTCACATTTTGTTCAAGATTTTTCTTTTCAAAAATCCAACATATTTGTATATAGGTTTAAAGTGCTCATTGTTTTCGTAGACCTGGTTGCTTATATGTCAACACTGTTCAGAAGCATGTCCTCGGTCGTTCACACCACAGTGATAAAAAAAGGTTTCGTGCTCTCATTGGCTGTAGCAACGCCGACCACTATTATCGTGTCTCGCAGTGCCTTTCACACATTATTCTCGATTTCTACCCGTTTATATGATGTTTACTGTAAAATATGTTTTAGTGTATTTGTCCGTCATTAAATTATATTAAATGAATTGAGTACAAAATAACCCAATGGAAACAAGCCATAGTGCTTTCTTGGGTTTAAAATCCTCTTAACAGACCTTGTATTGAACTGCACATGATATTAGCTGCTTACAGAGTGAAGTTATAAAACATCTTCTTTATATTACATATAAAATATATACTTTATATCACACACACACACACACACACACACACACACACACACACACACACACACACACACACACACACACACACACACACACACACACACACACACACACACACACACACACACACACACACACACACACGTGTATTAATGCACGCACGCAGACAATGTGTGTTGTGTTACTTCATTAATAACTTCACTGCTTTGTTTGTAAAGTTAAGTGTATTTCTTTGCCAAGTACTCTATCAGCGCCATTCCTGGTTCCCTGAGCGCCGGCTTGCAATTGCTGAGGCCATGAACTGGAGGTGTATTCTTTTGCATGTAAATTAATGTGAATAAGGAACAGAGGAGTTTGTGTTGTGTGTTCCGTCTGAGAGTTGGAACTTTTTTTGTCACACGGGACTGCCAACGTGTGTCACACGGGACACCTTCTTGTCTCCTTACCATCGTGTATATGAATTTAGACTCTTACCCACTTATAAACTTTGTTGAGTCCCACAGGTGTCTGTACTTGGCCCCCTCTTTTTTTCCCTGAACACTAAAACTGTTTGCCGCATCATGGCAAACAACGTGACACATTGCCTACGATATTTCATTCTCTGTATGTATGTAAGTACATGGAGAAAGTGACAAATAAAGTGATTCTGTTTCTGATTCTTTTGCCAAATGTTTGGGTACTTTTGCCTAATGTTCCTCTGACATGCCCCGAATAGGGCAAACATTGGTAATGCCAAGATGCTTTGGTAATGACATAAACAATGAACACGAAACAAAAGATAAACAAAATAGTACATTTTAAAAACAACACCTTTTGAACAATTACAGTAACCTTCCTCTAAATACGTGGTGAAATCGATGTTTGTGTATTCTTACATCAAAACTCCCTAAAAGGACAATCTTAATTACTTCCCATCAAACAAAAACATACTGTGTGATGAGATAGACTCTTATGAATATAAATGAATCTGGATTTCATTCACCTGTGTGATTTCCATAGCTGCGTGGTCCTCCAAACACAACACACCCCATGCTTTTAATTACAGAGCTACTCCGTTTTGAATCTCATTCAAGATGACCTCCAGACTGTGTGTATTATTCATTTTAAACTTACTCAGCACACACAAATATGTATCTGAAAACATTTTAGGTTAGAAATAAGCAACTTAGTAACAAACATGCTCCACACTGGCCGTGTGTCTCCCCCTTTGGCGGCAGGCTGCAAACACAAGCCCTCTTATGCACAGCTGCAGTGAGTGAGATGCCATCGTTCCATAGCCTGAAGGGATGGGACCTTCTGATTGGTTGCGACATCGTTTCAGACTGAAACTTCAAAATATAATGACCTAAAAAGGCAGTTCACCACGACTTTAAAATCACTTGGTAAACTTCAACAGCACTGCTTATGCATCAATTCATTCTTATGTCCTGCTTGCTTGTTCGAGACATAAAAAGGTAGGCCTATAGGAATATGTAGATTTGAAAACTAAGGAGAATGCAAAGTAAATTAACAAAGAAATGCACTCAAATAGAACTTGTGAAAAGCTATTTTAATAGAGTGTGCAGCTGAGACACACCTTGGAAACAAATTGCAAGTTTCGTTCCCGGAGGGAGCTCAACTTCTCCCACACATTCACTGGGAGCATCATGTGCCTTTTGTGAGCTGGGCCTGGGCTCTGGGTCCAGGCCAAGCAGATCCTGAGGCTGATACAGTACGGACTGCGGCTGATCATCTCTCTCTCATACGCCAAAAGATATGGTTCTTGCCAATGCGGCTCATTGTTTTCATAAGGGCACAACCTTTCTCTATCTACATCACATTGAACAGCACACCATTGTCCTATCAGTTGATCTGTGATGTCTGAAACCTAGGACTGATGTTGATACCTTTGTGTCCATCTCAGATGGCTGTAATCCGTCCTGGCTTGTGTTTTGGCCCATCTCACTGAATGGCCACTGACTGTGGGGCCATAGCACTTGCAATCCTCTGGAGCTGAAACAGCACTCGGTTGGTGAGAACAACAGGAAAAGGGACCACATTACCCCTGTACTTGCGTCCTTGCACTGGATCCCTGTGAAGTTTAGAATAGATTTTAAAGTTATTTTACTTGTTTTTAAAGCCTTGAATGGCTAGCACCTTGCTATTTGTCAGATTGCCTGCAGAAGTACGTCCCAGGCCGCCCCCCTCAGGTCACTCGGTGCTGGACTGTTGATGGAGCTATCAACAAATGACAAGAGACATGGAGAGGCTGCCTTTGGTAGCTATGCACCAAGGATTTGGAACTTACTCCCCCTCCATATCAGACAGGCAACCTCGGTTGACGGCTTTAAGAGGCAGCTAAAAACCCATTTCTATGACCTTGCTTTTAACTGTCCCCCCACCCCACACACACCTTTTGCCACTGTTTTTATTTTTCTCTTGACTAGATTTTAACTTATTGTTTTGTTTAACTGTGTGTTTTTAACCTGAACATAAAGCACTTTGAACTGCATTTATGTCTGAAAGGTAAGATAAGATAAAGATAAGATAATTCCTTTTAACAGGACATTCATGAAAGTCCTTGCGGGCTTGTTTCCAATGAGGGCCTGTGAGCAATTAGGGGTTAATAGTCTTGCTCAGGGACACATTTCATTTCATCGACACATATGCTGGCGTGGCCTGGAATCGTACCTGGGGGAACCAGGGCCTCTGGCTCCCTAGGCGGGCTCACTAACCACTCAGCTATGGCCGCCCATGCTCTATAAATAATGATTATTATTATATCATTAACACTTGGGTGTTATCACTGAATATACATTTTTGGGGAAATAAAGATTTCATGAATACATTCCACTGCACTGCACTGTATTTTTCTTTTTTCCATGAACTGTTGATTTGCCATCAAGGTTGTGGCATCCATTGCAGAAATATCTTCGTCAGTGATGTGGAAGAGCTTAATCTTTGATCGCTCCTTTGACAGGACACTAAAGAGGACTTCCACTTGGCAGTCAGATCTAACAGGCAACAATAGCATCTGCACTCCATTTAATTGCTGCCTCAACTCCATCTGCAGGCCCTTATTATCCATGCCCGGCCTCCAGAAAGTTCCAGGTCACACTGCTGAACTCAAACCGATACTGCATTGTGGAAAGTAAATACAAATCCTTCTTGGACCACTACTGGGTTGTAGAGGGCCACCACTTATGCCATGGAGAGTGGTTGCAGAGGGGAGATGTGCCCATTATAGCTGAAGGATCATGCCTCATTGATGAGGAAATTGAACACCCTGACTATATCCCTTTTTGCTGTTGCAACTTCACTGTGCATGGAAGCATGCAGTGGTGTAAAGTAACTAAGTACATTTACTCAAGTACTGTACTTAAGTACAATTTTGAGGTACTCCTACTTTACTGGAGTATTTCCAATTGTCAGTACTTTTACTTCTACTCCACTACATCTCAGAGACAAATATTGTACTTTTACTCCACTACAATTATTTGAAAACATTAGACTAGTTACTTTGCAGATATACATTATTACATTATAAAACATACATTAACCACTTTTATACCTAGGTTATTTGAAAATAGCCGATCTACAAGCTCACAACGCGTCACATCGCAACGCGTTGTGAGCTTGTAGATTTGCTATTTTCAAACATTTTAGTACTTTTACTTTTGGTACTTTAAGTACATTTTGATACCAATACTTTTGTACTAAATTTTGAATACCTTGTAAACCTGTGATGTGACAATAAAACTGATTCTATCCCGGACTTTTACTTATAACAGAGTACTTCTACATTGCAGTATTGCTACTTTTACTTAAAGGGCAAGACCACTTTGGTAGAGGTTTGGGTTGTGTAGTTACCTTGCCATGATGTAACTCCAAAGGTGGACAAGAAATAAAAAAATAATTGCTCCATTGATTAGAAATTGATAATTCTAAATTTGCTCCTCATTGACTTACATTGTACGGTAAAACAGCTCTCAAAGTCACTCTTTTAGCACATAAACAAACACAAACAAAGTTGATTCAGACAATATAGAACATCACCAAACCCAGTACTGTTTTTATTTTTTATAAAAATGTTAACTTAAATGTTAAAAAATTATTTTTGATTTCTTGTCCACCTTTGGAGTTGCATCATGGCAAGGTAACTACACAACCCAAACCTCTACCAAAGTGGTCTTGCCCTTTAAGTAAAACAGTTGGGTACTTTTTCCACCACTGCTGTGGAAGCATGTTTGCTTGTGTGAGTCACCGAAATGTACAGCTTGAATAACAGACTAAGTATATTTACAGAGATAATGTTCAGCAAAACCCATTTGAAGAATAATCTCACTCTCCTCAACGTTTTCCTTCAGACAACTCAGTGTGGAGTGCTGATGGCGGATGTTGAATGTGTGGTTTGAAAATATGTCTGCATGGGCGTTAAAGATAAAACAAATGTCACAGTAGGTTTGACCAAATACTTTACTATTGATATTGTGACAACAATATTGTTTTGTGATGATACTGCAATAACATTTTGGTTACACTTCCTATGCATTCCATGTCTATAATGCTTTATAAACATACTTATAAGATCTTATATTCTGCTTACATCACTGTATAATTGTTGTTATTATTATATAAACTCATATTATATCCATAGTGCTTCATAACAATAATCATAATTAAATACACTATTACACCTATAGTGACCTATAAGGTCATGTCTAAATGTATTTATACCATTGTATAATGTCAGTTATAAGCACACATAAGAACTCAATGCAATTATGAGTTGCATGCCTTTTTTATATTGCCAAGTACTGGTCACTCACAGATTTTTACTAGGTGTTTTGACCACGATAATAGTGTATTATAATTCTCATTGTTGTAATACATTGATAATTCTATTATGATGCATCATAATCACTGTTAAAGTGTGATTATAAGTCACTATAAGTCTATGTACATCTATGTACTGTAAGAATAACAAACACACATTTGCCATCTGCCTTTTTATTTATTTTATGCCTTCAGGAAAGTCCTAAGCACCGAATGACCACGTATAGTGAGTTATAATGACACTATATTGGAATTTAACAGTGAATGTATTGTAATATATTCCAATATGAGAATTATAATACATCCTTGCAACAAAACAACAGTGTGTGAGTATTATATGGTAACATTTGACCTTAGGTCTTTATAGTTAGTTTAGTTTTTTTTTAGTTTTTATTATCTCAGGTAATTTGTAAATATGTAGATAACTTGTCTGGCCTTCTGTTGCTCTCTTGTTTTGATCTCCTTCCCACTTACCCCCCACCCTCTTCTTCTCCCCCCCCTCTTCTTTCTATGGAAACTAACGTTGCGATGGGAACGATGTACAAAAAAGAATTTCACCCACTTTTTTACCTTGTAAACCTGTGATGTGACAATAAAACTAAAACTGATTCTGATAACATTATTTATAATGTGATATGATCATTATTATAAATCATTAAAACATATATTTATAATGTCTTAAAGACATGGGATGCACCTCTTTTAAAGTGGTTGTGCAGTCATTAAGAAGGTTTTGAAGGGTACCATAGCTTTGTCACCAAGGGTACATTGAACTTGGGTTTTGTTTTGATCTTTGTTTGTCTTCTCACGCTCTTCAAACTTATTTTTTCCCAGTTAAACCAGTACTGTAGGTCTGCACGCTGGGATCAAAAATCACCAGTTTGCAGCTCCTTTGCAGAGTTACACTCTCACATTGTGTTTGGCTTTTCACAGCATAACGTCTCCATCAAGCTGTCAGGTTTTTATTTTCTTAGTATATGCTGCATAAACTTATAATGCATTTACTGCACTTTGGAATGCATTTTGCTAAAGTAGGTATCGCTGCCACATGAAGTGGGTGTTATTTTCTTTCTTTTCTTTTACTCTGCATGACAGCCTCACCAGGGGACTTTCCCTCGTGAACTTCAGATAAAAGGCTTCTTTTGGGGGAGTGTCTCCCTTTTCCATTTTGTCACTCTACAGTTTTAATCTCTTTACAATAAATTTGTATTCTTCGTGGTTTCCACAATGATTGTGCTTTTTTATAGGGTTTCCTATGAAACTGAAGACTAGAAGGCCAGTCACAGTTTTTCCTCACCATATTGGCTGAGAAGCCAAATTGGCTTTGTGCTTCTCTCACCAAGTGGTACATTTTTAGAACTGTGTCGGTTGGAAACTAGCAATGTGCCGACTTGAACTGGGTGCAAGATTTATTTTTATTTTGTATGTCACATTTATAAATATATACTTTGGTGTTAATTGTTGTGTGCTGAATGTGTGCGGAGATGTGAACCTACTTCAGGACACCATGGGGCTGTATGTCTCTGATTGTTTCGTTAATATATCATTAACAACATCCAAGTAGCTTGTATTGCACAAATCAGCTACCTGTCACCTGGTAGCATGCAAGCCTATAACACAACTCTTGTTTTTTTTTTCTTTTTGTTCCTTCTTTTTTTTTCTACACTGATCTGGGAGTTATTATGCAAATGTGATTTATACTTGAAAGTCTATCAAAACTTCATATTAACAACACAATGTTTCAGAATTTTTAGACCACCAGGCTTCTGATTTTAATAATATTAACAGTGCCACAGCACATTATGCTCAGTGACCTTGTGGTTGGAGTGTCCGCCCTGAGATTGGGAGGTCGGGGTTCGATTCTAGGCCTGTCATTCTAAAGACTATAACAAAGGGACCCAGTGCCTCCCTGCTTGGCACTCAGCATCAGGGGTTGGATTGGGGGTAAGTCCCTGTGACATAGCCTCATGTCCAGGGGGTGTACTTGTGCCTCACGCTACAGAAACAGGAGATAGGCTCCTGCCCTATGGTCCACATGGCTCGGCAAGGCTTATTTACTTTGTTACTTACAGTACACACCAGTGGTGGAAAGTAACTAAGTACATGTACTCAAGTACTGTACTTAAGTAAAATCTTTAGGTATTTGTACTTTACTTGAGTATTTCCAATTCCCAATACTTTTACTCCATTACATCTCAGAGGCAAAATTTGTGCTTTTGCTCGACTACAATTATTTGAAAACTTTAGTAGAAGTTACTTTGCAGATACAAATTATTACATTATAAAACATACATTAACCACTTTAGCCGAAAAGGAAAATAGCCGATCTACAAGCTCACAACGCGTCGCATCGCGACACGTTGTGAGCTTGTAGATCTGAATATGTAATGTATACATTCCTGTTTAATTCCTTGACCTGAAATCAGTATAGACTAAGAATGTTACCAGGGGTGGGCAGTAACTAAGTACATTTACTTCAGTACTGTACCTTTTTAGCATCTGTACTTAACTTGAGTAGGCTATTTATATTTTTGGATACTTGTGAATTTCACCCGATTATGTTTCAAAGACAAATATTGTACTTTTAACTCCAATGAGAAGGTAAAAGGTACATTATGAATTAACTCATTATGAATTAGTCCTATTTCAAATTGTGAGCTTGTACATCTGGTATCAATAGTAATATTTGACCAGGAATATCTATCCATAGACAAGTATGTCATGGATGTTGTTTTCAAATTGTGTCAAATGCCAGATTTGATGTCCGGCATGCACGTACGTAGTGCACGTGAATGGTCGTGTGTCATGCATTTTTCAGGCTTGGAGTATGAACGGAGATTACTCCAGACAAGGTGTTAAAACTAATGCCATGGGATAATTAGCTTATTACCCTGTCTGCTGGACTTGGCAAGTCATAGGTAGTTTTCCCTCACTCTCTGGTCTAACACAGCCTTTTCTCATATGTAGAGAACAGAAGCATTGTTTTAAACATTTTAAAGGCCTTCTGAATCTGGGGCGTTTGGGTAAAATGGCTTGGAAGTTAACCGTATTGTTCTTTAGTTGTTTTTGTGCATTGTGTTGTCTTATTGGTGCACTGTAGGTTTGCACATAAAAAGTCAGCCACACGGAAGAAGACTTACCAATGATGTTAGACCGCTAGCTATTGAATATATCTTTTTATCTTTTGGAAATGGCAAGGAGTCCCATGGTGTAACTTGATCTTATCAAACAGAGGAATACAAATAAAGGCAATGGTTCAAGACATCAGAAGAGGAGGTAGGTATTAATGTATTGTCATGTAAACTTACAGAAGTGTTTGAAGGAAGGATAGACATCTCATAAATAAAATCAAATGAATAAAAGAAGACCAAAGTTGGATAGTATTCTAGTCACTTTCAACTTCACTTTCAAGTATAAATCAGGCTTAAAGGACCACATCACCCATTTTCAACGTTACCTTCATATAATTGGTCCTCAATAATAATCGTTAAAATATATCACCATTTCTGTGTACTCACTGGGTCTCAGAGTAGGGCTGTGGATAGTTCAGAAACCTGCCTACCAGTGACATCGGTAGGCAGGTTTGGTCATTTCAATTATCTTTTTTTTAAAGTTTAGTTTCTAATAGCTTGGAATCCCCATCGATGATGGCATTAGAAGGCAGGTTTCTGAACTGTCAATTAGACCACCAATTGAAAATGGCTGACGTGTTGTAGGGGTGTAGGGGTAAAGCACTGGTATGGCAAATGCATAGCAGCTATGGTTAAACCTATTACTATTCATATATCACAGGGGTATTTTAAGATTATTTTATTGTGCAAAGTTGCAGTTACAGAAAACAATCACAAAACATTTCCATCTCTGAAAAACAATAAAATCAAGTTGCAGAAGGTGAAAATAAAGACAAGTATAGCAGAAACGACAAAGGAAAAGAAGTTGAAGTACAGTAAAAATCCATACAGCACAATAGTGAACATTCATACTTTCTAACATCTACACGTTTTATACCATCCATCCCTACAGTATATATATATTTTTATGGAGCGAGTGTCGTGCATCTTTTTCCTTGTTCTGTTTGTATATGTGAAGTCAGCATATCGCCTCTGGCTGCTTGCATGCAAACCATGGTAACCTCTGGAAAGTCGCTCTACATACGATAAAAATGGTAGTCTGAAATATACAAAGTAAATAATCTATAAAGGACTCATATGGAGGTAGGGAAAAGCACAAGGAGACAGCAGACACTGTCCTCGTACCCCACCATTTCAGGTGCCACAGTGAATAAACAACCGACTATCATGAAAAGCATAATGCAGTGAGATGCAGTGGTGTAAAGTAACTAAGTACATTTACTCAAGTACTGTACTTAAGTACACATTTGAGGTACTTTTACTTTACTGGAGTATTTCCAATTGTCTATACTTTTACTTCTACTCCACTACATCTCAGAGGCAAATATTGTACTTTTACTCCACTATAATTATTTGAAAACTTAAGTTACTTTGCAGATACAAATTATTACATTATAAAACATACATTAACCACTTTAGCCCTATTTTATACATAGGCTATTTGAAAATAGCCGATCTACAAGCTCACAACGTGTCGCATCGCGACGCGTTGTGAGCTTGTAGATCTGCTATTTTCAAACATTTTAGTACATAGTACTTTTGGTACTTTAAGTACATTTTGATACCAATACTTTTGCACTTTTATTCATTTTTCATTCGGGACTTTTACTTGTAACAGAGTACTTCTACATCGCAGTATTGATACTTTTACTTAAGTAAAACATATGAGTACTTTTTCCACCACTGGTGAGATGTGCAAGTCTCATCAGGCCCACCCGGACCAATGTTCCCATATTGGTCCCACATTGCTTATATACAAAAGTACAGCAGACACCTTGAATTGTTTAGCTTGATGTACCACCAAATTAAATCAGTAAAAACAATAGAAGAGATCTCTCCCATTTTGACTTTAAAGACCTACTGTAGAAAATACATTCACATGATTTTCTTTTTTATGGTTGTACATAAAAAAATGGGTCACCATGGAATCCAGTCAAGTGTATTTCTTTCAGAGAATAGAACTTTGAAAGCATCCCATTTTGGACATTTATATTGAAGCCCATTAAAGCTTCATATTATTTGGGGGGTATTTTTATGGTTTTATTTAGATAGGAAAGTGAAGAGACACAAGAAAGTGATAGGAGTTGGATTCAAACTCAGAATAGCATCTTGGCGCACTATAGTACACTGGAATTGTTTTTCATAAGTTGGCCTCCTGGTGGCGCTATAAAATGCAGATGTGAAAAATGCAAGGAAAAGGTTTTTCCTTGGCCTCTAGGGATTGCGCATACAAAGATTTACGCAGATCGGTGCAGTTATAGGTAAAACGTGTTATAACGCCACCGTGCGGCTGATTTGAGAATGTTCAAGTGGCATTTCTTTCTCTGTCTAGTGGGAATGTGCGTGCAAAATTTTACGGAAATTACACTGTGTTCATGATGTGAGGCATTTTGTTCCAAACGGAGCCAATATTCGCCAATCAGGATGGAATTTGTTTAATGACTATAGAGTGTACTCTACGGTATACTGTGTACCGATTTGCGTGATGTTTGGACAAAATCTGTAGGAGTAGGTACTGTAAAAAAAATTGTTTTGGAAAATCGGCCTCCTGGTGGTGCTATAACAGGCCCATGTGAAAAACTTGGGGCAGAGGTTCTGCCCTGGCATCCAGGGAGTGAGTGTGCCCAGTTTCGCTGCCATCATGCCAACGGTGCCGGAGATCAGCTGTCCACAGACGGACACATGGCCGGCCGGCCGGACGGACGGACAGGGTGCAAAACATAGTCTCGGCCATGCCTTTCGGCCTGGTGGAGACAATTAAACAATGCCCATAGGTAACGCACCCGAAACACCATATAAGGCGAGTTTTTGAAGATCCTGACCCGGATCTATGGATCCAGTCCGGGTCTTCTTCCTAATTATTCATATAGTAATATCAACATGACGTTGACATTTTTTCTCTTTTTAAATGCCTGACTGGGTTTTGTGATGTTCACATATTGTGCTAAAGAGACATTAAAAGCTGTTTCACCGTGTAATGTAATTCAATCAGGAGACTATGTTGTAGATTATCACTTTCTGATCAATGTTGAAGAACTAAGAACTATTGAAGAAATCTTACCAACATGTGATGAAGTAGAATTGTATTTTTCATAGTATTGACATTAGGGATCAGGCTAGGGCTGCCAACTTCTCAGAAAACCTTGGAGTGAGATGTGGTGGTGTGTGCAGCAATTATTATTATTATATCATCGAACCATTCACCACCGCACGCAAAATACATGTATTTTTGTATAAATCTTTGCACTTGATGTTGCACCCAGTGCGACATACCAGTTGTAATCCCCCAACTGGGTACAGCTGGTAGCCTGTTTGGACTGTGTGCTATAGTTGTCCAAATCTAACCCTCGACAATGACATCAAGTAAATTTGGTGACGCTGACGTCACCAAGTTTAGAGCGACGCCCCTCTGCACTCTGATTGGTTAGGAGATAACAAGGCTCACTCCCGAAACCACCGTTCCTGCAAGGTTCCCCCAGACTTTTTTTCTTTTGAAACAAAAAAAAAGGCGTGGGTTTCGGAGGCTAGAGTGATGGTGACTCTCACTCTCCTATTGGTCATAATCTATATGGTGCACCTTGACTGATGTGTGCACCATTATGTTTCCTCTTCAATATCCACATATAACTTTACTGCATGTAATGCTTGTAAATTGCCCTTACAAATTGTAAGAAACATCCCCAGTTTGATTCCCATCTGTGAGATTTGTGTCGCATGTCTCCCTTTCTCTGCACCTTCGCTTTCTTGCCAATCCTCACTGTACTCTCTAAATAGAACATAAAGCAAATTAATAACCTTTGGAGGGGGGGGTGGGGGGGTACTCGAGCAATGACATCACTCCGGTGAATCCTCCATTTGACCTCTGTCTGGGAAGTGAGCCCAAGAAATTTGGGGGCACCATAAATAATCAAGTAGAGACGAAAAGAGCAAGAGAATAATTTAGATTGTGGCAAAATAACAGGTTCACATTTAAAGATCTCCTGAGATGCTGATACAAGCATTTCCCCCGCACGTCTTCTCGTTTAATCACAGTCTGTGGATATAAATCAAACGGAGAAAGAAAGCCACTGATTTACACCTGCTTAGAGTTCAAGTGCCCATGAGGACTTAACAAGGTGGAGTGCCTCCCTGTGATGAGAGCATAAAAACCGTTTAATCCCTTTTTAAAAGAGATTGTGACATAAAAGTCTAAACTTGGAGGCAGGATGATTAATAGGGCGGAAAAAAACAGGGAAACGGGAGCGTTGTTTATTAGGGCAGGATTTGTTCTGACCTCGCTTTGGGGAGCTGCGGGCTGTGCAAATCCAGGTGTGCTAGGCAAATGCACGCATGCACGCACAAAAAAAAACACGCACACATGCGCATACGCATACACATACATGCACACACACACCTTATACCTCACTGTGCCCTTGGGTGCTACCTCAGCCAGGTGTGTCACCAGGGCTGGGCCTAGTACATCTCCATCACCTTGATTATGCTTTTTAACCATATGAACCCTTAGCAACGGTATTCTGGGCATGTCTGGACAAACATTTGTCAAAAATAGGTGAACATTTTGTCAAAAATAGGTGAACATTTTGTCAAAAATAGGAGATCTACAAGCTCACAACGTGTCACAATGCGACGTGCTTGTGAGCTTGTGAGCTTGTATGGATTGGCTGTTTTCTATAAAGAGATTTTGGTGTATAGGGTTCAAGGAAGTATATACTGTAATGGTTTAAGTGGTTAACATGGTTGATTCACTGAGAAGGCATTCACTAATGACACTCAAGGCCACATTCTCCACCGCACTGCGGATACGCTGAACCGATCGAGTGATTCACCGCACTCTTAAGTGTTTGTAGGCCACCATTCAAGCAGACAAAAAAAAGTGGTTGTATCATCCAGGGCATATTCAGAGCATGAAGGCATGGTGTTCAGAGCAGCACGAGGAACTCTTTCAGTTCACACACAATAGCAACAGTATGTGGTTGTCAGTATAATCATTCCAAGAGTAGTTTTAAAAAGATTATTGATTCTGTCCCCTCATTCTGTCCCCTCATTCTCTGCTCTCTCTACAATTCTCTACAATTGGGCAGTGCGTGTGTGCGTGTGTGTGTGTGTGTGTGTGTGTGGCCTCGTGTACATGAGTGTGTGGCCTCGTGTACATGAGTGTGTAGTATGTTTGTGAGAGAGAGAGAGAGAGAGAGAGAGAGCTGTTACAGAAATAGAGTTGTTACATAGAGCTCTGCAATCACACATGCCCCCATACTAGCTGGGCCCTTTCACAGTGTCATTTATGCTGTCCCTCTCAGCATTTCCAATGCACCTCTTAAAGGAAAACACAGTCTGAACTTAAAATATAGTGACCTCTGCTGAAGTACAGAAGAGGTTGAGTTTGTTTTCTGACAGAAAATTGTTCTGAAGTGCACCTTCTCAAAGCTCTATTCTGTTCCAAGAAGACTCACTCTTTGCACCATATTATATAAACCTTTAAAATAGTGCACTTTTGTTGTACCGTTATAAAACAATTTGATTTGAACCGTGGATCTTCATCATACCATATTTGCAATCAGAATTAAGACTGTTTAACACACTAGTAGATTTAAGGTCCTTGCAGACTGGTGCGTTTTTTTTGGCCGAATATCGGAGTGAATTTCGGAGGCAAATATCTGTATTTTTACTCCACTACAATTATTTGAAAACTTTAGTTACTAGTTTGTAAATTTGGATTATTATTACAAAACATACATTAACCACTTCAGCCCTACAGTATACATTTCGGCCATTTGAAAATAGCAGATCTACAAGCTCACAACGTGTCGCGATGCAACGCATTGTGACTGGGTCTACTCACAGCTACTGTAGTGATAGCTTACTATAGCTTACTATCAGTTTTTGCAGTTTTTGCAGAAAGATGTGATAAACTGACTGATCACAGGACAACTATGAACAATGATCTCCTCTGGATGTTTCTCCAATCTGACACTGGCAAAAATTGGCTACTATGCATGATTCATACCTTTTTCAGCACATCGTATCCAAAAAGTAAAGGTCAGCCGCACCCCCATGCTCTCAGATGTTTTAAATTCTAGCGGCCACATTCACACTTTGCCACTTGTGAGAATGAGCCATTTTGCGGCTGGAAGCAGTACAGAGGCGCTTGTAAAGTGCAACCAAAAGGTGTATTTATTCACCGTCAAAATACAAAAGCCAACACAGGGGCTCCACCTCCACAGGTGACATGGTGGTGCCTGGCTCTCATCCTACCACTAACTGAATTGTTTCTAGCACAGCTGGAGTAATTAGTCTGGACTCCACCATGTCAAGGGGTAGATCAACAAATATACAAATACATAAATATACAAATACATAAATACATATAAATACAATACATATTAACTCATAAAATATCTTCAAACCCCATGAACTACACCACTAATGATTCTCATACTACAACATTAAGCTGCATGATCTTAAATGCACAGATTTAGAGACCAACACAGATTTTCAAAGCAAGATGATCAACATTACTGAACTATTCACTGTGATCATTGTTTACAAAGCTATTGCAATATAAAAGAAGTTTGTGTTCAGTATGCACAAACGATAGAGAGGTGGAAGAGGAAGAAAAATGAACAGAAGATTATCACAAAGTTGAAGGGAAAACATTGTTAAGAGAAGGGAGAAAGCGAGAGAGAAGACATAGTGAAGAATGCTTTTAGACACGCACACATGCTCGCACACACACACACCACCAAACCACCATCCCTGTAATCAGTTTCAGCGCATTAAACTGGGATTAACCACAATAGCTGAATAAAATACTGGCTGGCAAGGAAATAATTTTTCCCTCACTAATGAAATTCACTAAACAATGACAGCCCTGATCATCACCTCAACACACATGCGCACGTGCGCGCGCGCGCGCACACGCACACACACACACACACACACACACACACACATACACACACTCTTGATTGTAGGATAATAGTACAGATGTTTCTTTGCCATTCATCACTGTGAAATGAGTGGGGTACTGAGGTGTTTACTTGTTATCTCTATAATTAGATGCATGTTTAATAGCTCTTGAAAAACACACAAGATATCAGGTTGACATCACTAGGTAAAAGTGATTGCAAACGTGGACATACAGTACGGAGACCTGTATACAGTAGACTCAGCGTAGGACACAATACAATGTGAAGTTCAACTGAATTAAGTCAAGAGCTCGTGCTGACAATGGATTGGATCCGTGATGGAGAAAGGGAGAGAGGGCAAGAATGAGGTGACTATAGCAACGGAAAACGGCGAGGATTGGGGAGTTGAATGGTGTGTGGAGGGGGTGATAAATAGCACGAGAGGAATGCACATGGAATCAAATCATCATCCTCACTGAATCCTTTCAATACCGGTCACTTAGCCATCATCCTCATTACTTTATATATTCAGGCATCTACATGTAGTCAAACTTAATTGAATGAGGCCCCATTTCCATATCATCCTCCATCTCTCTCTTTGTCCTCTCTCTCTCCCTCTCCCCCTCTCCCCCCCCCTCTCTCTCTCTCCCTCTCCCTCTCCCTCTCCCTCTCTCTCTCTCTCTCTCTCTCTCTCTCTCTCTCTCTCTCTCTCTCTCTCTCTCTCTCTCTCTCTCTCTCTCGTGATCCCTCGCTTGGCTACCTCGCAAAGTAGCACACTGAATTATTTTGTGGGCTGCTCGACTGAGCAGGGTGTTCACAGTAATTTTGTGAGATGTTACGACACCTCTCTCTACGTGCTTTTCTCTTCCAATCTTGGTAAGGTCCTGCAGGCCTCTATGGTTATTGAGGAAGGCAGTGTGCGCGCGTGTGTGTGTGTGTGTGTGTGTGTGTGTGTGTGTGTGTGTGTGTGTGTGTGTATGAATGCATATTTATCAGGCTACGGTTGTAGTTTTGTATGACTCTCTCCAGTTTATTATATGCGTGTGTGGGGTATGTGTGTGTGTGTGTGTGTGTGTGTGTGTGTGTGTATTTGCATGCACGTGTGATCATGTGTGTTCAACATCCACTCTGATGGTATTCCATGTGCATTCTCCAACCAGCTCCAATCGCGGCCGATAGAGCAGGACTCTCCCCGGTGCCAGGGTCCCTCCGGGGCGGGACCTAAATCAGGTTGACACGCTCCTGGCATGCCCTGGACCGGCACCAAATTGTTGCCGACAGTATCAAACACATCCCATTGGGTGTTAGGCAATGCTGAGGTCCTCTGACCTCTGCCTCGAGAGAGATGTTTACAACAGGAGGGCTGAGAAACAGGGAAAGAGAGAGATAGAGAGAGAGAGAAGGGGAGAGGGGAGGTAAACAGGGAAACAGAGGCAAATGGAAAGACAGGAGATTACATGGGAACGAGGTTAGAGCACAGTAGAGATCCTGTTTTGATGTGACTGCCTTAGTAGTTTCTTTGTTGGGATTCTTCCAGGCATAAAAAGACAAAGGCAACTAGAGAAAGGTGTGCTCAGTAGAGCGCAAATCTCTGCCAGGAGGTATGCCCTAAGAATAATAGAGACGTATGCAGTCAAATGTCTACCTCGTTTTGAAAGAGTAAGCACAGCGTGTGATTTTCAGTTTTAAATCGTCTCTAGTGTCTTCCTCCATCTCTCTCTTACACATTCATTGTCTACCTCTCTCCATCTTCATTTTCTGTCTGGGCCTTGTGAGGTTTTCAATATGCACCAAAATTGTGGAACATACTCCCTGGGGAAGTTAGAGAGGCTAACTTCTTAACAACAGGCTAAAGACACACGTACCTCTTTAGGTTAGCCTTCTCTTATCACTTTATATGCTTCCTCAGCACTTTATTTCCTTTCCAGCATCAGGGTCTTGAGCTCTGCAGTGTTGTTAGCTCTGCAGTCGCGCCACAGTGTACCTATGTAGGTAGTGCACCTCTTTTCCCTCCTAGCTGTGCCTTGGCTTGGCTCCCCACACAGTGTCAGTTTGCTCGCTGCCAGTTCCGGGTGCCTGACGCAGTGCCCCGCCAACTTCATCTCTCTCGGACCTTGTCCGAGACCCACAGGAGGCCTCCGCCGAAGTGCACGTTTCTGATGTGGTCCGCCCATGTGACATCAAGTGTCATTCATGGCATTCTTGTGTAGATGCCATCCAGGGCCTTTTCACTGCTGTGCTGTGTACTGTACATGTCTCAGCCCCGTACAGCATTACTGACTCCACTGTCACCACGAACAGCCGCCTCTTGAGGTCATTCCCCATGCCACACTCTCCTCACCCCTTGCAAGGCATTCCAGACAAGTGCCCCCCGTACCTTCAGATCCTGTTCCAATGAAGCAGTCAAGTTTGAAGAACTATAGATTTTTCAATCTAGTCCTATAATCCAACTTGGCGCTAAACAGTGGACTTCAATGTCTGCAATTGGGTAGTTCAACTACATTCCATGAGATGGAGGGACAAGGAGGATCACTGCATGTGTCAGTATTTTGGGGGGGATTGTGCGTGTGTGCGTGTGTGTGTGTGTGTGTGTGTGTGTGTGTGTGTGTGTGTGTGTGTGTGTGTGTGTGTGTGTGTGTGTGTGTGTGTGTGTGTGTGTGTGAGATTGGTGCCTCCTGTGATTGGTTAGGAGTGGACTATTTAAGAGCAAACAGCTGTGGTCCCTGGCAGTATTTCTTATGCAGTCCACACTCACCATTCTCTGTGTTGTTCTGTTTGAAAGCCTTGATGTGTAAGTCCTGCAGAGTTGACATTTCCTAACTTGTTAAAGTCCTTCAAAGTATAAGGTGTGTGTTAGCAATTCGTAACGATCAGTCTAGCAATTACAGTCTATGGAAAGGAAAGCAGAAGGAGGAGTATTTGTTTTTTGGTGCAAGTACAAAATGAATGCTCCCTCCCTGGGTTTCCGAACAGCTTCTTTTTTCTGTTTTTGTTTTATTTATTTATTTCCAAACGAATCTTCTTCTTCTTAATACGGGAGCTAAAATGCTAACGATGAAACGGAAGAGACGAGACCGGGCGTGGAGAGAGCGGCTCCAGCTAAAAAATGGACCCTGGCAAACGAACAGTATTTATAATCCATTTAGAGACCCCCATCCCATTCTTTTTTTTACGTGACGTGAGTATACGCGAGACCGGCGTTAGCTAGCCGCTAGCTCCCGCGATTTGTTTTGTGTAGGCCGAGCCACGGCCTGGTGCTTCTAGAACGTAGGCGGCCGAAAGAAAAAACTACCGCACCCTGCAGTCCTTTTCTCACATGCACGACTTTCCTTCATGGACTGTAACATACTTCTATACTTATAGGTATATGAGCTTACATTCAGTATGATAGAACCCGTAGAGAAAGGTTTTATGATCAATTGAGTGGTGTTCATGATAGTCATACTACGTTACAATCATGATGAACAGTGTGAAGCATGGAAACCATACAGTTGTGTGAAACCTCTCTAGGAAAAGGTCCATGGAAGCGCTGACTCTCAGAAATGTTCTTTGGTGGTAGTTGCATCATCATGGTAATCAAAATATGATGGGTTTAAATTCAGGGCAGATATAATATTGAAGCAGTGCAATATAATTAGTTACAACTGAGCCTTGCCAAACCACGTGATTGGCTATTTTCACCAAAAGTTTGCCCCAGAATAGGGTTCAAGGGGTTAAACCCATTATGAACCGTGGGGAAATGTGAGGTGCTGTCACCCTACGTAGCTCAACAAAGCAGAACATGGCATTACCATTACCAGGGTCATGGATTTCGACTCCGTTAGAGGCCATCTTCTTCAAGCACATGTAGAATCAGAGTACAACATGCTACGCACAGTAAATAGCCTATCCTATCCCATTTCAGACCAACACTTCATTTGGATGATTTGATGCACATGCAGGAATGTGTTGCTGAATTTGGAATGTGAAGCAGTCAAGTGGTGTTCTCTATTAAGCCTCCATAGGATGGTCCCATAGCTATTTAGCTAGCAACCTCTCAGCACTGTAACCTAGCAACACTCCACAGGGTGCGACAGCAAGAATTGTCTGTGGTTTTGGAATGTTGCCAAATGCCCATTTGTATTATCACTGTCCACTGCAACTCCAATCTCCGTTCAACTAAAATGCACAGTGCATGGCCACATTTCTGACACTGTGGTTTAAGGACGTATCAGATAGAGGAATGATACAACAAATTATGAATACATCTCCATAATATATTTACACGAATTTAGATGCAGACATTCCAAGTCTCTATGAACAACTTCAACAGAGCAGAAAGACAAGCGAGACAGTGTACAATTACATGTACGCTGGTGTGGCCAAGAATAAAGCCGGTCTCAAGGAAAGCCCACTCAAAAATGTGTGTCTTCACTGTGCAGCCCACAGTGCAGCACAATGTTCCATCACCTCTGTGTCAGAATTATTTGTACTTTAATAATAATAATAATCTTTATTTGTATAGCACCTTTCATGACATGAAATGCAGCTCAAAGTGCTTAACAGAACAAGAATACAATTACAGTTACAACTAATTTAACTATAGAGCAAAAAAGAAAAGCAGAGGCAATTAAAATAATAGCAAAAGGCAGTGAATCAGGCAATCAGGCAATACAGTGAGGACATGGATAACAACACAGATATTTAAAAATCAACCAAAAAGTCAGCTAAAAGCAAGAGTGAAGAAAGGTAAAGAGAGGTAAAGCCTGATATGCATTGTCGCATGATGGTGTCACTCGACTCAGCGAAGATTGTTCAGTAGATCTGCCGTTGACGAGTATTAATTAAGCATGTGTTTTCTTTATACAGCATAGTTTGTTGAGAAGGGACATTTAAGACACATGGATGAGATATAATGTATTCATTATAAATTAAAGCATCACTATGTAACTTTTTTCAATGAATAAAATGTAATTTTGTCCAATCTGCATGGTTATATATGTTAATCCTACTACATATTCTACAAAACTCTGTCTGTCTGTCTGTCTGTCTGGCTACGGGGCAACGGGCTGCTAATCCTGCAGCTCTTGGTGCCATTAGTGTATATAGTGTATATATGAATATATATTACATCGCATAAATACATTTACCCATAGGTTTACCAGCAATCTCAAGTTGGTCAGTGCTTTCTTGTGTTTTATTTTATTAAAAAAAAAATCCACTCCGATTATACCCCTGCTGATTGTACCCCCTCCCCACCCCTAAAAAAACAAAGAAGTAAAAGAGGGAAAAGGAAAAAGAAAAGGTTAAGAAAAGAAAAGGTGGAAAAAGAAAAAGAAGAATGCGGAGAAACGAAAGAAAGAAAAATAGCCTTGAATGGTGCATGCACCTCATGAGTTGTGATCCATCAAAATCCACACCCTCAAATCTCGGGTGGTGTATACACTTGTCTAATCCAGTGAGATGGTTTGTAGCGCATCGAAGTGAAAGATGAGAGGCTGCCAGTGTTTATAAAGGTTTTCAACACGGACAGCAAATGTAATATTTTCTAGTTTAAAAAATGACACTAAATCCCGCAACCAGGATGTGTTTGAAGGAGGTAAACGTTTTCCATAAGAGGAGGATTAGACGACGAGCAATTAAAGAGGCAAATGAAAATATATTCTTTTGTCTGGTGTTCATTCGGGTTCCCTCTTCAGGGACACCAAAAATAGCAATGCAAGGTGATGGATCCACATTCAGTCCTAATATTTCAGAAATAACATTAAAAAAAGATAGGCGTATATAAACTCTTGGCATGAACGCACCACTCCAGACTACGAAATATGAAATCTAATGTACAGTATCTGATACAGTTGACTTGCCGGATATTTTGTCTGTCTGTCTGTCTGTCTGTCTGTCTGTCTGTCTGTCTGTCTGTCTATATTTCACACAACCATTAATTGCTATTTGCTGTGTGTAATAAAGCAGTAGTACAATGTGAAATCATCAGTGTTAAACTAACTCTGGGAGTGTATAAAATGGTTCCAAATGGACCTGTTTTACTATGTATCATTTTAATTGACTGT
Organism: Gymnoscopelus braueri; assembly: GCF_963280865.1. Taxonomy (NCBI): domain Eukaryota; kingdom Metazoa; phylum Chordata; class Actinopteri; order Myctophiformes; family Myctophidae; genus Gymnoscopelus; species Gymnoscopelus braueri. The sequence goes on along the minus strand of NC_137604.1, from coordinate 32,338,570 downwards.
GTTAAAATGTTCTGAACTGGCTTTACACATACCGTACACAGTATATCAAAGGCTACCGTGGTAAATTGACTTTTAGTTTATTTATTCTCTTAATATGTACTAAGTGTTTAATCATTCGTCCTCCCCTGATGAGTAATTGTGTCTTTAGATACCAGTGTGCTGCCCCAGGCATTTTAGTTTATTTTAGTTGTGTTTGACGCCTCCTGCTGGTATTATGTTAGAATATAATGTGGTCATGTGATATGCAATTAATAGAAATAATTTAATGTGTGAAGGTAATTCATAGAAAATAGTTTCAGGTCAGTAGTCGTTTTCTCCAGCAGCCAAAGGTACGCACACACACGCACGTGCACGCAAACACACACACGCACGCACGCACGCATGCACACGCACACGCACACACACGCACACGCACACGCACACGCACACGCACACGCACACACACAGCCTTCCTCAATAACCATAGAGTCCCACAGGACCTTAACAAGATTGGAAGAGAAAAGCACGTTGTTGCTATTGCCATTCAATGATTTTGGCTTGAAAGCATCTCCTGTAGTTGTGTTTGTGTAATTTACTTTAGACATTGTGGTAAAATACAGGTTTCTGTGGATGTTCTTAGCCTTTGTTGAAGAAAGTTGAGATCCAGGCGGTTCATTCCTCTAATCAATTTATTTGGGAAGAAAGGAATCATGACGTCCTCTCTAACAGGAGTGCCTCTCTACCTTCTTGCCATCCATTATATATAGAGTAAAATAGTGGGTAAAACTATAGTGTGTAAAATATACGACAACATGTTTTGTAAACTTTGTTGCATTTGATAATTATGTTTTGTGATATTTGTGGGATGCATAATAGTTTAAATTGAATGCATGCTTGCCTACTGCCTAGTGTGGGGGTGGTGTTAAATATTGGGAAACTACTGAATGCTTACAGTATTACTGAGACACAAACCGAGTGGACAAAAATGGTACCATATGATGAGCATTATAGAGGACTAATTATATGAGGATAGGTTGAAAATGGATGTAGAGGTCCTTTAACTTTTCAAAATGATTTGAAAGTTTTCTAATTTGATCAAAAACAGCAGATCTACAAGCTTACAGTGCATCACATTGCAATGTGTTGTGGGCTTGTAGACCTGCTATTTCCGGTTAAAATTAGGGCTTAAGTGTTTAATTTTTCTATTTCACAAGCTGCGTGCCCTATAGTTGACTTAAGGGTGATTATCTGAATACAATTATTTTATTGCTTTTACTGTGTGTGTATTGTTGTATGGACCCTGAGTCTGAAATAAAGATTGAATTGAATTATCTAAAGGTTATCTCCTTTTTTGTTTTGCCCATCCTTCCGGCCTCCTCTACATAGTTGTTCTCCCGTCACTACAGGCACGGAGACTGAATGCCTATCATCACCTCAACCGACCCCAGCCTTGCAGAAACAAAGGACTCTTTCCCAAAGAAATGAAGTATCGATTTTTAAATTAGAGGAAGAGCTGAAGATGTGGGTCAATGTTGTATTTATTTCAAGGTGCCTTCATCCACATCATGCCTTCGATCCCCTGTGCTTCAGAAATACATATAGGGCCGAGCGTGTGATGCATCAAGAAGCTTTGATGGTAGTGCAGATGAGACGTTTGCATTATGTATTAGCTTCACTGTACCTCGCTGAGTGGCTATTTATCCAGATAATCACTTTCTGATACATTATTTTGTTGTCTCAAAAAAGGTGTGACAAAACTGCAATGGGGAGGGAAAGAAATACAGCGTGTGGTTGTTTGACAGGTGGGGTTTATGAGGTTAATAGAAAACAAATTAGCAACACTTGATATGATAACGCAAAGCACCAAAATCCCATTGAATAGACCTCCTAATAATTGAATCTATAGCACTAGTGCAGTACCCTTTATATAACGTCAGTATTGGCCTGTACCCACATGCCAATCATTTGCGTCATTTCGCACCACGTCTATTTTATTTGTATCTATTTTGCAGCTTCAACATTACACAGGGTAAATGTGAAGGCGATTGGTTGGAATGTTCTCAAGATATGCGATTGAGAGACGTAACCACTCACTCACACAGAGATATGTGGAATTTATAGATTGATGTCTCCCAGACCTGAATACTTTTCTAGTCAAGCCCCACTCAAGCAGGTTAACATTTCTAGCCTTACACATTGCTACTATATTTATTATTTTTTTTACTCATAGCTGTCCAAGGTTGTCAGCCATTTTCTCACTATGGCACACAGCCCAGGCGGACATCTTGACAACTTCCTGTGATCTGCCTGAGAGGCGTTCTCACACCTGTCTGCTACGGGGTCGGGGGTCAGATCCAAAACACTTTTTTACTGGTTCTAAATTTAGCAGTGACGTGTGAATGTTTCCATTGCTCAATCTCACACACCACAGTGGAGTGCTACCCTCTAGCTTACAGGAAAGGACACCAGTTTGAGTTGGCTTTGTTTAGGAGTGGAACATTATATCAGGGCAGCGAGGCTAATTGAAAAGCAGCAAGGAATAAGATTCTTTCAGATATCCCAGGGATTAAAGGAAACATCATATAGACATGATCCGATCGTTGTTCCAATCATTCCATCTCTTTTCAGAGAGCCGAGCCGATGTTTTGGTTTACCTGCATGGCTGAAGTGGGTAAACGATCTGGGATGTAATGATGTAACATTATCCCCAATTATTATTCATTCTCTGATAATGAATAATAATAATAATCTTCCCCTTCCACATTTTCAATCAGACGCAGACGTTCTGAGCAATTGAACTCTCACTTTCATACTGTGAAAGCATAACCTTTAGGGAGGCCAGATGTCCTACTGTATCACTACTTATTGCATCCACTGTTAGTTTGAAATACAAGTGATGTTGTTGAGCTGTACATCTCAGTACCATGTTACCACGTCAGTAGTATAGGCCTAAAGTTATTATCTGCCATTACAATTAACCTTCAAATGACTGGGCAATTAGTTCTCTAAGCTGCCATTTTGATAATTCTATACTAGAGCAGGGGTCGGCGAGTGAGTTTGGCCTCAAGCCAATTGTTTTCCCAAGGGATTAGATGGCGGGCCAGAACATAATCACAGTCTAATTTA
>NC_137604.1:32322965-32332965 GCF_963280865.1 Gymnoscopelus braueri | reverse complement strand
ACCACGGCCACGTCACTCTGACTCAGACACATAAACAAACCCGATATGCCCATATATAGGCATATATGGAGATCCGGTTATCCAGAGCCACAGATCCCACCTCTATGCCCATATATGGTCATGTGCATGGGGACCACCAACACGCATTGGCAAGGACGCACTCAAGGGAGTGCGGTGCCCGCCGCCGAGTCATTCGGATACACGGTTGTCCAGGACCGCCGATCCGACCGACATGTCAATATGGCCATATCTGGATATTCAGTTGTCCAGACAAAGCCCCCAACAATATTGGTCGGATCGGCGGTGCGACATAGGTGTGAGGGCCGCGTATCGGCCCGAACCTCTAGTACTGTAAAATCCTCACTGGCAATCAAATGCAAAGGTACAGACTCGTAAGGGTCCATGTGGACCCCTGGTGGTCCCTGAGCCTGATGTTGAAAACCAGTGGTCTAGGTCTCTAGGAGGTGCACAAAGCAGTGAATTCCTCATCATTTATTTGGTCAAATACATTTTTCTTATGAACTGAGCTTCACACTGAGAAACACTTCTCATAGGACCAGTGCCAGAACTGCATTTGTTATTTCCTCCCAAGATAATTTTACATCATCTGCTCTATGCAAAATCCTATCCGCTGTGATTAAACTATGACACATTGTCTTTAGATGTGAGAAGGTTTCAGACTTGAAACTCCTTTCAAAGTCTTTTCAAAGTCTTCTAGAGAATGGTATATGTGAGAGGGTGACAGACTTTAGTCTTTTAAAAGTTTGTTCCCCCCCAAAATATATTCAAGTCTTCTAGCGTATGGCAGGCATTACTTGGTTAGCTGATTTTTGCTGAAAGTTAGTAAAATAGTTCAAATAAACTGTATTGTAGTGTAGTATTTCCAAATGTCAAATTATTCTTTTTAAGAGATCACCTGTTGCAAATAAAGTAACATCAAGAAGGGACAGTTTGATGCTGATTAGTCCCTCTTCTCTCTCTGTCACTCCACCATCTGTTCTCATCCACTCCTTCAGTCACTCCCTCTCATCTAATATCCCTCTTTATGCCACCGGAACGGTTGCTGTCAGACTCGAATGGTGAACCTCTGCAGTCAAAGAAGACACCCCTCTGTACGAATAAAGTTGAATTATGTCGTTGGACCCAAAACCCTCGTACAATTATACCGGCCAATAATCTCTGTCATTAACACTGCTCCGAACTACAGACTCCACTTCCTCGCAAGGTTATGAAATCAAACCCAAACCAATCTAATCACACCTAAAAGGTTTGATTAATAGAATGTGCACCCGGTCTTAAACAAGCTGGATCCATTTTGTCTGAGCGGTTATGACAGAGAGCCATCTCTATGATGACAGTGGACCGTCTAATTTACAGAGAGGCAGATTCTGTAAAGCCCAAAGCAATGGTCTGGCAAGCCGGTGGATGATTTACACGGCACGCTGTTGGCACAGTCGTAGAACAGTCACAGCTGAGGTACAAGACAGGTCGTTGTTAGAGGAAAACTAATACACTGTTTCTCAACCAGTGGTCCAGGGACTACTATTGGCCTATGGCATAATTACAGGTGGTCCATGGGATTTTTTATTTATTTTTTATGTTTAAAATATTGTACCTTTTTTAAATGTATCAAAACATATTTAGATAATATTTCATAAGGCCATCAATTTCAAGAAACATTTTGAACTAATAGACGTAGTGTACGAGGAACCCCGACCTCCCAATCTCAGGACGGACACTCTCTAACCACAAGGCCACTGAGCAGTTATAAACATATACATATATTGTTGTTGTTTGGAGGTGGGGTGGGGTGAGGTGGTCCATAAGGATTGTTCGAAATACGCTAGTGGTCCGCAGTGCTCAAAAAGGTTGAGAACCACTGAGACAACTGCTCTAACAGCCATTGAACGATATAACTACAAAGAGTGACAGCAAGAGAGAGACTGTAAATGAATGAAGTGGTGGTGATGTGTGATAGACGGCTTTTGGTGTGCTGTGCACAGGGCTGGGGCCCTCGGGTGAGTGTGTGCACGTGTGTGGTGGTTTTTGGGTACCTTACCTATCTTAGCAGCACACACACACACACACAGCAAAAATTGTGAGGGCAATCTGCTAGGGCAGGCTCTACCCTGAGGGTCGGGGGCTGCTGGGTGGAGGCCTGTGGCACTGGCCAATATAAGACCTTAAGATCCAGATGGAGCAACATATGCTCCTATCCATCTATTCTCACACACATACACGATTATCAATATGCAGTATTTGTAATAAGGCGTATCTCACTACTCACCATAATGTTTCATTAACCCTTCCATTTTGTTAGGGTACATTTTTACCCGTTTTCAAGTTTAAATAGGTAAAGAAGTACGTTGTTTTTCTTTATTGGAACAAGGCTTCATGATATCCTCAGAAAAAGCAATTTTAACAGAGCAAAATTAATTATCACCATTTGAGTATTTTGGGCTGAGTTAAATCACGGTTCAAATGTGACCCGCTAACACCAAAAGTGTCAGAAGGTTTCTAACACAATACAAGGGTTATTATTATTTAAGCCCTATAGTAGCCTATAGTGAGAGCGAGGGGCTCTCAATGTTGACCGTTTCAAACAACTGTGTTCCACTTTCGTATAGCTATACATACCTGATCATTATCAACACATTCAGAGTAGCTTGTAATCAAGTGATATGAGTCTCACAAAAAGTTAGATTGAAATGTCAGGTATATGATCATTAAAATATGTATAATATAGAGGATAATATAAATTGGCTGCATTTCTACAATATAACTAAAGTTACTTTTTTTTTACGGCGTTGTCTGTTCTCATACTGATCCAACTTGTCTCGAAGTTCTGTCAGCTCCTTCTGGTGTTTCTGTTCCTGCTCAGCTAGAACCTGGCGCAGCACAGTCGCCTCGAATTCTGAGCATTTAGCTTCCACAGCAGTTACTCTTGTTTTTGTCGAGGCCACAGCATCAATCAGCTTTCCCACAGTGACATCAACTTTGTGTATCTGGGTCTTGATGGAGGCTTGAATTGTTTCTGTAAACCTCTTCATCTCAGTGGAGAACCACAAGGGTGGTTCAGATGTTTGTAGCATGTCGCTATATCAGCCATTGCTGGCTCTGGTGAATCACCCACGCTATGTTGTCGTTGTTTCTTGCGTTGTTGGCTGCGTGTTGGCATTTGAGCCTTTACAGAAAGTTTTAACTTTGTGGAAAAAGTATTTATAATAGGGAACACAGTAGAGATCAAAAAGCTTTATCGGAGGACCAGCAGGCACGTCCGTTCACTCCGCCGCCATCTTGCTCCTCATGACAGTATCTCTGTGTGAAATCTCTGTGTGTGCATCTATATGCGAGTGAGTGAGTTTACCTGTCCGTCATGTATCTGAAGAACCGACTGACTTCAAACTGACAATGGGTCAACGGGTACTCTGACAACGGGTGCAATGGGGACAACAGGTATTGCATTACCTGTTTCTTATGAACTATCACAATATACAGTAATTTATATAATGATATATAAATAACTCAATAACATTATTACGCTATTATAAATACAGTGGAAATTGACATACTATTGCATGATACTGTACATATCCCCCCTTCAATTCAAACACATTTTTCCTTTTCCTGTCTCCCATACTTTGTCTCATTCTCAGTGCTCAATGGCTAAATCTGAACTAATAAACTAATTAATAAATATGCATGTGGACTGCTCCTTTCACACTCAAAATAGGCCAATTATAATGAAACGGCACTTAATATTCTGCCATCTCAACCTTTTTAGTAAAATCAAACTTTGTTTCTTATGGTGTTGATGAAAGGGGAGTATACCGGTTCCTGCTAAGCTTAAGGCAGTGGCCAGACTGGTCACAGTGCTTTGGTAACATAAGTGAGGACATTGTGGGAGTCTTGATTTAACGTGTTAATTATTTGGACTAATTATTTGATCCAAGTCTGCTTTCTCCCACACACTTGTTGTTATAGGTCACTTAGAATGTAGCACACTGAGTCGAAGAGCTGTGAACTAAAGCCGAGCAATAGTGTCGCAGGACTACACTGTTTATCTACATGCCGATTTACCTATTATAAAGTAATTTACATTCTTACGAATCTCAGAGTGCTACAGGGTTTAAAAGCATGACATAAAAACAGCATAGGCAACCAAACAATTACATGGGATCCAACTAGGCTAAACTAAAGGGTCAAATTAAAACTAGGTAAAAAAGAAAACAGAGCAAAGACAAAAAAAAAGAAAAAGGCCCAAGAAAAATCGAGAAAACGCTTAGTTAAAAAGGTAGGTTTTAAGTCCATTTTTAAAAGCATCAGTGGACTGTGGTGCTCCCAGGTGTTCGGGGAGGGAATTCCACACAGACTTCCACATGACTACCTTCCACCATAGAGCGACATCCAGCAACCAAAGAGAAATTAATAATCCTGAAGCATCCTTACATATTCTTAGTCTATCAATCACTCACCCTCACCCGCTAGACTATACAAGTGTCATCAATATCATTTTTCTTTTTCTCTGACACATTGATCACACAGGCAAGAACATGGGGGATACAGTGGAGTGGTGAGTGCCTATCTGTTGCTGTCTGAGAGTAATCAACTAATGTGAATAGGGAGAGGTAACCTTTCAGAGGCCTCTGCATGCCTGATTTATCCCACTGATGCATGCTGCCGAATGCAGATCCATATAAATGTGCACTGTATTGAATATGCCAATAGCTAGACTGCATGATTCTTTCCATTTAGCTTCCGTTTGGTTTCTCAGTTTTCCTCCTTTCTGTTTTTTCGTCTTCTTTCTCTCTCTTTCATAGCTCTCTCCCCCGCATTACTCTATGTCAGTGTGACTGAGAAATATATATTTTCTAAAAATGGACATCAGCAAGGGGATGGCTGGATTTAATACAGACTCATTATTTTGATTGATGCCGCAGGAATCTGCCACTCACCGCAGAGGCTAAGAGGATTCAGCTACATGCTTTATGGTTTATAAAAACCTCAGAGGAAAGTTTAAGTCCCTTTACGGATCTCTCCAGCACTTTCCCTTGTCTTTCAACTCGATCCTGACGAATGGATGAGAAGAGTTTTTCTTGCAAATGAACTTGCCAGAGGAGCTTCCCAGAATACGTATTTTTATATGAGCACGTGTATTGCATGAGCTGTGATCATATGATCAACAACAGGGTTATATTTGGGTCCCTAATCTCGCAGATTAAAAGGCATGAACAGAATCCTGAGACTTCAGGTGATGATTAATCAGAGATTAGAGGCAATGATTTTTGTTAAACTAATTGGACACAGTAAACTTATCCTCAGAGAATGAGATCAAAATATTTTAATTTGTTGACTGTGTTTCTTCAAAACAGTTTATTGTTATGAATCTTATAATTGTAGCTAGGGGTGAAGGCTCATAAGCACAGAATTTAATAACATATCCTGTTTGCTTTTGGTAAGGATCTGAGCAATGCCGCTCCATGCCGAAAACAATTCAGAAATAATGAAATGGTTTGCTGTGAAAATTATGCATATTGTTCAGGGGCAGAACCACAGAGTGAGGGTCGTTTTTCACCGGGGAACCATAATCGTGTAACCCTCAGGGCTGACAGTGAGTCATAACACTTCAGGAATTACATTTCATCCACAGGATATTCTAGAAGAATGGTTCTCTTTCCACCTCAAAAAGACAGAGGAACTCGGAAACGAGCACGCTTCACTGCGCACCAAAATTATTTCCCATATTTTGCCCCTGATGTTCGGCTTGCTCATACAAACTCATAATGAGAAGACACAGAGACTGGTTAGAAGCACGTATTACACTTCAGTTGTTAACATATTACATTACCGCTTGTTCGGAAAGAAAGTCATGACTTATACCCATTTGATTGCAAATGCCACTTTTCATGAGACGGGCAAGAGAATGTATGTAAATCCCCGCGGGAAATGCCTAAAACGATGCATGCAGTGTTGTTGTTAACTTAGATTATGATCAAACACAATGAATAAAACATAACACAATTTGCCAAAAAACTAATTCATGTAGATGAGGTTCTGTGTCAAGACGAACTCCGGCATACTAATTCCACTGCTTGTTTTGTTGTACAGCAGTTTATAAAGTTCACACTGGTTTCATGATTTCCAGATTCAGCACCTGACCACCATTTTCCTGAATGTATCCGATCTTGAAGTGGATTTTTAAATGTATTTTCTTTCTTTCTTTCTTTCTTTCTTTCTTTCTTTCTTTCTTTCTTTCTTTCTTTCTTTCTTTCTTTCTTTCTTTCTTTCTTTCTGGTGGATTTTACATCAGAAACTATAGCCCTCATTATGAACTCGATGTCCAAAACTAGTTCTTGAAACCGACGATGACACTGACAGATGTAAGTTGTTACTGTCCGCACACGGCGTCATAAAGTACACCGTAAACTCCTCAGTGTTCATTAATCCATTTGTAACTCTCAGAGTTAAGTTAACACTCAGGACTTTACAGTGTAGACATGTACAACGTGACAGTAATTGGGCCATCAAGGAGCTCAGCTCCGCCAGCCTGGGAGCCATGGAGAATATTAATGGTGTAGGGACCATAAAATGAGCATGCCCACACGCATGCACGAATATGCACACACAGACACACACACACAGACACACACACAGACACACACACACGCACAAACACACCGACATACACACACACACACACACAGACACACGCACGCACACACACACACACACACACGCACACGCACACGCACACGCACACGCACACGCACACGCACACGCACACGCAACACACACACACACACCAAACAAATAAAAAACAGCCTTGATCATAGCCAGACACGGTCTGTAATGAGTGACTGCACTAAAGAGAATCTGCCTCCCACACTCTTCGCAGCAACTTAGAGGCTGCGATGCGATGCAGAGCCGCAGTCATGTGGACATGGCATTGCACTGCGTGGCATGGTGTCTAGTACTACTGTCTGAACTGACTGTTTGCACAGACTATACTCGCGCCAGTAGCAACGAGATGTCCTTCTCGTCCAGCAAGTAGAGGAGACAGAAGCTAATACATGGTTTCCTGTTGTGTTCGGCCAGCTCTGATAAATAATTCATGAAAATGTAATTTATTTATTAGAATTTTACACATGGAATCTTGCCCAGCTATGACAACAGTGCTTGTCAAATAATTTCTACTATGTTTACTGCTGGCTAGCCTCACATATGATGCTGACATTATAAGAAGCCTCTGATATATATATATATATATATATATATAATATATATATATATATATGGCGAATGTCTTATTCTTCTTGATCAATTTACGTAACCTTATTATTCACTTCTCGTATTTACTTGCGAGAAAGTGACCATTGATGATATAGTTGGGGGACTTGCGGTCTCCTGAGTTTGAATACGACAGTTCCCTTCCCTGTGCTGTCCACTTACCTGTCTCTTTCTCAACTGAAAAATGACATGCATAGTAATGCCCGGGATTCGAAACCCAGGTCCCCCACGTGGAAAGCCAATATCTTAACTGCTATACCAGATCAGGTCATCAGGCTGAGGCTGTGAGCCACTCTGTTACACATACATACATACATACATACAGGAAGCAATAGCTTGTTCACTCCCCTTCTAACGCACATGTGTATAGCACATACTTTCTTTACTGTGCATGCTAGTAGCCAACCATGTGCTAAATATAGCTGACACATTGATATATTCCTTTCTTAACAGTAACCAGTACAATGCATGACATCTCCACATAGCATCACATAACTTAAAGCACAGCTGCAGGTGACTGTCTTCTGCTAAATCATATGACTGACTCGTCTCACTGGCCCTGAACACAAACTCTCTCTCTCTCTCTCTCTCTCTCTCTCTCTCTCTCTCTCTCTCTCTCTCTCTCTCTCTCTCTCTCTCTCTCTCTCTCTCTCTCTCTCTCTCTCTCTCTCTCTCTCTCTCTCTCTCTCTCTCTCTCTCTCTCTCTCTCTCTCTCTCTCTCTCTCTCTCTCTCTCTCTCTCACACACACACACACACACCCCCCCCACTCTCACTCACACACACACCCCCCCCATACACACAGAGCTGCAACCAGCCACACACACCTCCAATGTCAGAAGAGCAGAGCCGGGTGCCTTCGGCGCGAAAAGAGGCAGCTCAGGGCCCTCAATGAGCAACGGAGCGCAACGAACAGAAAGAGAGCAGAGACAGAGATATGCGGAGGGAGAGTGGGGGAGAGAAAGAAAGAGAGAGAGAGTGACGGACAGTGCTCTGAGTCACAGTGCCATCACAAGTAATGAATTATAAGAGAGGACAAGGTCACAGATCACAGCCGAACGGAGATGGGCAGTCATGTAAGGGCAGTTGTGTACCCCCCCCCCCCCACCCACACACACACACGAAGATGTTTACACAAATGCATTAGAGAACACACCTGGCTGTTGTATATTTGTAAGACAAGGGTCTTTAGACAGTGTCGACTGACAATATAAAAAATAAGTAAAACAATTACCACACAAACTGGTTCATGTTGACAGAGCCTTGTTATCTCTGCCAGGAGATTATGTATTTGCCCTATGTGTGTCCGCAGCTAATCTTGCATACTACTTTGGCCCATCAGTGTCATATTTCTTGTGCAGCTAATAGCAGGCCAATGATCTCAATTCTCAAATAGTTTTTCAAATTGGTCAATGAGACAATGGGACAAGCATCCTGCCAAGCTAGCCAAGCACCAAGATGCACCAGAACTAGCCAACCGCAGACATGCATGTTAGCTGGTTCAAGCTAACATGTTGATCTAACACGTTAGATCTAACACGTTAGATCAACACCAAAATAGGCATTTATAAACATAACATTCTATATTAAAATAGGCGTAAGGGAGGAACCGGCCGGCAGGCCGGTGGACCACGGCCACGTCACTCAGACTCATACATAACCATAAACAAACCCCATACGCCCATATGGGCAGGACCATGGCCACGTCACTCTGACTCAGACATAACCATAAACAAACCTGATATGCCCATATATAGGTATGTCACTATGACTCAGACACAACCATAAATAACCAAACCTCTAATATCCTAAAAAAAAAAATAATGTCTGCACATTCAACTCAGTTCAAGATGTATTAAGTCAGCCTTTAGCCCATTTTGAATGTAATGCACTCTGAAGAAAGGCACTATATAACGCACCATTTATTTTAAAGTGCTATTGCTCGGCTAAGCGTGCACCAATATATAGTCTAATACAGCGCCATCTTGAAATCACAGACATGTGGAGTTGCCGAAAAAGCATGCTGGATTTGAAAGTAATTTGTTTGGGGTTTTGTGACCAGGACACCTCAGGAGTTATAGACAATAGAGGTGATGTGCATACTAGTGCAACATGCCGTGCTAGTAAATAGTGCAGTTATATAGCGCTTTTCATAGATGTGCATTACATTCACCCATGGCAGAGGAAACCATGCAAGGCACCAACCTGCCCATACTCTGGGGGAGCCCGGGATCGAACTGGGAACATCGCGGTTCCCATCCGGCCGCTTTACCGGCCACTCTACCCCTGAGCCACTGCCACCCGCTAGTCTTCCATGGCTGTATGTAGAAACTTAACATCATAGTCACCATAGGGCATGCGTCCTGAGAAATCCTCAGTGTTTATTCATCCATTTTTTTTACTCTCAAAGTTGAATTAGCACATGAGGAATTTACTGTCACTAGCATAATACAGTCTTTAATGATCTAGAGAAAACAGAAGAGCCAATCTCTGTAAAACTCTTGATAGCTCTTTCCCCACATTCTGCTCAGGGAAGCAAACTTTTGTTGAAATAACATGCAAATGTATTCATGTGAATATTCAAAGGGTTTTATCTGCTGTTAGCTTATCCCATGATGTGCCCTGCTCTTCGACAACAAAGGAACAGTTGCGCTAAAGAGTGTTGGTTGCAGACCTGTTTATCTGAACCTTCTCTCTGGCTGTCAAAAGGCCATG
>NC_137604.1:32307965-32317965 GCF_963280865.1 Gymnoscopelus braueri | reverse complement strand
CGCGCCTATCAGCGTCGTCGCACATCGTTCTGTGATTGACAGCGACAGTTGGCCAATCAGGTGGCGAGTTCGAGTGAGCCCAAAACACGAACGGCAGCCATCTTTTTCTGTGGGCAGTTTTCTCCGCTATTTTTTTACTTCAAAAAGCTCTCTAACTTCTATTTTGAGGCACGGAATTTACTTATAAGATATCGTTTGGATAGAATGTAGTTGTTTAACTTCATATATGTGGTCAATTAATCATGACAAAGCCTATTTAAAAAAATAATAATTAGAGAACCGGTAGGGGCGGGCAGTGACACCATTGTACCCGAAAAAGGCAACCCATTTTGGGTATGGCTGTCTCAAAAGTCCCGTCGCGTCACATTAAGACTGGTGAACTGCTGATTGGCTGAAGGGGAAAAATTATCATTGGCTGAAGGGGTTGTCAGTCAACGGTATTACTCCCGCCCAACTCCAGCACAGCCAATATTGCAGACAGGCGGATCAGGCCAGACTCACTCCAGGAATCAAATAGAAATTAGATTTCCGGAGGGAGGGTTTACCAGGCTAGGAGATACCAGGAGCGAGGGAGAGAGAGGAACGGAGAAAGCGGGAGGGAGAAAGAAAGGGAGAGAGACGGAGAGAGAAACGGAGGGAGGGAGAAAGAGGGAGGTAAAAAGCGGCAGAGAGAGAAGGAAAGAAAGAGAGAGGGAGAGACAGAGGGAGAGAAAAAAGGGAGAGTGAAAGATTGAGAGAGAAAGAGCGAGCGAGAGATTGAGGAGACGGAAAGAGGGAGAGAGAACGAGCAATTAAGTGAATTGCTTTCACCTGCTGCTGCTGCTGCTGTGCGGAGTGTGCTACAGGGCATATCTCCGCCAAGCCAGGGTGACCTACCCAGGCTCATGAAATTCATATTCAGGCATAGTAGCCAATTAGAATGAAATCTTCAAAAACGGACTCATATACTGATACAGAACCATATATTGGCTATATATTATGGCTGTCGGGTGGAAATCTTGTATGTTCCTTTTTTATTATTATTTAAAAACAATTTAAAATCGTGAAAATAGCCAATCTACAAGCTGTAATTATTAATAATTAAGAAATACTATATTTTAAAGAGTGAAAAATCAACTAAAGTCATTATTAGTGCAAGTTCATTCACATTTCATTTGAATGAAAATAACTTGTGGGTAAAATACATTCTGTGAATCTAATGTGATTAATGTGACCCCTACTTCAGTCAGTGAAGTCCAGGGCTGAATGTGACATATTGAGACCTATATAACTAAATATTGGTCATTTGCCAACACATTATTTTGTGAAATAAATGGGTAATATTTCACAGATAGTTATACTATTCTTATAATATATTAAAATACAATCATCCTTAACCTTCAAGTTAAATGCATTATTTCCGTGGACTTAAAAATCTTTTTTGGACTTAAAAATCTTTATAATTTTTTTGGATGGCCTTCCTGCCCTGTCAGTGAAGAAAAAACGCTGTGGCTTTGCAGGGAAACAAGCCCAAAGTCGCTTATAATAAGCAGACCTGGCAACGCTGGCACGCTAAAAGTCAAATTAGCACATGAATGGCCAGTCGGCTGACAGACTTAAATGGCAACTTTTGCCAACCGAATACCAGTCTGTTGCAGTCTGGAGTAGTCTGCAATAGTCTGGACGAGTCTGTTTGGTGCGGAGTTGCCTTAACAGCTACGGTGGTATGGCAGCAGTTCATTCTGACATACAGGAACTCACATGCTGCACAAGTGCAAGTCAAAAGACACATCACCCTTCCATTATATATTTAGCATTCAATCCCTATGTGATATTGAAGCATAGTATGGTTGGACCTATAGAAGAATGTCCAGCAGTTCACTGAACCAGTGCACCATGAGAATGAGGTTGTTACCGAGTTGGAGGAAATGTAAGAAGTGAGTCACGAACACTTGAGCATAAATCCCGAGAGCACAGTAAAGGCAGAGTTCAGAAAGACTATTGCAAGCATTCTGAGTGGTGCAACATCGTGCAAACTACGCTTGGGAAATAATTATTATTACCCAGGTGGCAGCCAAAATATTACTACTGAGACGAAGACCTTTCATGTTATGATCATGTTGAGTCTTAGGATGGTTGGTTGAGCATGGCGACAGAAGACATCAAGGCGGTATCTCACAACATATTTTCTCTGGTTTAACCACTTAGGCCTGTTTTCATGGCAACAATAGCCGCGAGCGTTGCAAGCTTGCAGACCTGCTATTTTAGCTATTTTTGAATAAAATGGAAAAACTGTGGGAGATTCTTTTTGGAAGATTTTATATAAAAAGAAATTGCCTATGAAATGCCCCAAATAGGAATGCCATGTTGAAAGTGGTTAGGATAATAGGATAATTCCTTTTAACAGGTCGTTCATGAAAGTCCTTGCGGTCTTGTTTCCAATGAGAACCTGTGAGCAATTAGGGGTTAAGAGTCTTGCTCAGGGACAAATTTCATTTCATCGACACATATGCTGGCCTGGCCTGGAATCGAACCTGGGGCAACCAGGGCCTCTGGCTCCCTAGGCGGGCTCACTAACCACTCAGCTATGGCCGCCCCTGTGTTAAGTGTTGTTTTATTTCGATATGTGTCTATGAAATGAGAATGTTCACCACATCAGACGGTTGTGAGCGAGTGAATATCAAACGCTGTGATGTCAGAGTCCATGAGTAGGCTACATCCGTATTATGTGGTCACTGACTAACTCAGGACTGACAGAGAGTGGTGGTGGCCAATGGTTAAAGAGACTGCCCCATAACCACATGACTGATTGACACAAGACAATCAAAATGTAATTGAGTAAGGCATAGAACCCACACCAGGTCATTCGTAGGATGTTAAATTAGCATTGAGTCATACGTTATTAATCTATCGTACTGTATGTCCTATGAAACCATCCTGTATCTCGTGTTTCATACATGGTGGCGTTGATGTGATTCTTTGGATAACACATTATTCTCCTTTTGACTTTCACTGGTGAGTATTACATAAGCTTCTGAATCAACATGCTCTCCTGCTATCTCCCTACATACATGGATTTTCAATTAGTTAAAAGTGGGAGAATTGAGATTGTCTTGGTAGTGTGTGCGTGTGTGTGGGTGTGTGTGTGTGTGTGTGTGTGTGTGTGTGTGTGTGTGTGTGTGTGTGTGTGTGTGTGTGTGTGTGTGTGTGTGTGTGTGTGTGTGTGTGTGTGTGTGTGTGTGATGTATAAAAGAAGGGTTTCCACTGGTATTTGAGGACAGAGTCTGTGCCAGTGGAAATCTAGCTGTAAAATTATGCTAATCTCCCTTGGAGAATGCAGAGGGATTTTGTTCCCAAAAGTGCATCCTTCTTCTTCTTCTTCTTTGTGTGTGTGTGTGTGTGTGTGTGTGTGTGTGTGTGTGTGTGTGTGTGTGTGTGTGTGTGTGTGTGTGTGTGTGTGTGTGTGTGTGTGTGTGTGTGTGTGCGTGTGTGTGTTCTTTTTTCTCGGGTGTGTGTCGGAGGATTGAAAGGTGATAACAGAATTATGTGGATCGACTCAGAGATGGAGACAGGAGGAGGAGACATTCCCCTCTCCCGGATATAGATTTTTGAAATAGGATGACGTTCTGTAAAGACACTAAGTTCTGTAAGAAAAGCTGTGAGGATGTTTTGTGTCAGGGCAGAATGTTTACAGCGCCATTCCTCTCAAAGTGTCAATTGATTTTGCTCCACTGCCAGACTCAAGACAGATCTGTAAAGCTGGTAGGCAGTCAAACCGCGGTATAGACTGATCTCCCCATACATAGATCATTAAAAGAAATGCTATCAATAAGAAGAGATGTCAGAATAGAACCGGAAAATGGCAACTTTCAAATAACAATCTCCATCTCTCGCTATCCAATAATTGCTTGTAACACGCGTATATTGTAACTGACAGTGACAATACATAGCAACCCTTCCAGCATTTTCCTCCAGTTCAATTGGAACCCCTCATAACTATTTTAAGAGCTGGTATTGTTATTATTAACAACACAATATTGCACGATGCCTTCCTGCCTTTTATGATAAGGACTATCATTGTTATTGCGCCCGCTCGCGACCTCAATTAAATTTAGAGGCCGTTTTGTCCTGGCTCTAAAGAGAGTCAGACTCCCTCCAGGGGCTTAATCCTATAAACCACTGTGACCCGCTGACACCGTAACTTAAAGCCGCCAGGCGAAGCAAGGCAAGCCCATGTCAGACTATATGCCAGAGGAGGGCAAAATGGCCTCAGGTCTCTTTGAATTTGTGTTTCTGTGTATGTGTGGGTGTATGCTGCATGAGTGCGCAAGCAGCCAGTATGCGTGTGTGTGTGTGTGTGTGTGTGTGTGTGTGTGTGTGTGTGTGTGTGTGTGTGTGTGTGTGTGTGTGTGTGTGTGCGGCGGGTGGGGGGGCCCCACACACATCCACACGATTGCACACACTCAACATGCATGGGTGCACACAAACCACTGTATGACATTGAGGTGTTAAAATGATACAGTATGAGGCTTGTTGTTGTTTTTCCACAAGTCAAGTGACCCCGATGAAATTTAGATTTAGCACTGGCCTCCGTACCATGTTTGTCGGTGGATAAAAGCATGACTCTCTAACACTGTTTATCAGTACTTACAAGATTTTGCATCAAAGCGCCATAAGCCCGGATTGTTCTCTTTTATGTATGGAGGAGGAGTTCCCTATCACTGCTATTGTTCCTGGTATTCAAAAGATCATCTCTTAACAAGCTCGACAAGATGGCAACACATTGTGTTTTAATGACACTCAAACCCTATGATCTGTTCTGAACTATTCCCGCTCCCTGGTTGTAAACACTCACAGGAAATGAATACTGAGCTTTCATTCCCCACTGTCAAGGGGAATATATATATTCTTTCTATATATATATATGCATTTATTAAGAATATATATATATATATATATATATATATATATATATATATATATATATATATATGTATGTTACAGGGAGATTGAAGAACCAGGACGATTGAAGAAAGCACGCTTGTTTTTACCACCCAACCAGCAATTCTGTAGAAAAAGCACTAGAGGGAGCCACGAGCCAGGCTTTCCAACTAAAGTGCACACACACATATGGCCGCAACCGCAACCACACACACACACACACACACACGCGCGCGCGCATGCACACACGCTCATGCTTTCAATTTGGTTTATTGAAAGCATGACTGTTAAGATACGTTTATTGTGTTCTGGCTTTTGTTTGTTTACACACCGTGATCCATGAAAATAACTATTCTGTCTGTAACACACATGATATGGAGTGGGCTACACATGACATTAGAGTGACAAGTGGTTCTGGCCAATTAGCAGTCAATCAGGTCAGGCCGACCTTCAGAGGCAGCCAAGTACACACACCTGCAGTCCTGCACTAATCAAACCAATCCCCAATCAAGCTAGAGTCAGTTCAGCTGTTGAGGTTGGAGACAGCCAGAAAAAAGCCACTGTTGCACAGAACAGACAGCACAGAACACAGAGAGGAGAAGTTGAGATCTAGAAGAATATAATATATGCAAACCACAGAGAAGCAAGAACCCAATTGTGGATTCACTGGGGCAGCCATTGCATTTCATGTTTGTGCCCAGCCTGTTTCACAGAATCGTTTTTTTGTTGGATTGGATCTTTTCCAGTGACCGTTCCAATTGATGGCGAGCTAACCCACCCAGGATCTAGAGAGTGATTGACAGCGATCACTGGACAGTTCTACTGCACTCTACTGTGTAGTAGGCCTACTTCTGCAGACTCCCCCACTCTCAGCTGCAGTACTCCCAATTCTCCCACTCTCCCTCACACACACAATCCCCCTGGAACTTGGAACCCAGATACTTACCTCCTAGGTATTGGAACCCACCTGGAACTCTTGACACGTATACTGATACCTACCCTCCTGGTTTATCCTTGGAACTCTGACCCCTTAACACATATACTGAAATTGACCTTACCTCCTCAAATTGGGAATTGTGACTGAGTGGAAATAGTTACCTATTTAAAGGGTGGATGTTTTGTATTTTTGCAATTGTCCTATTTTCATTGTTGATTTGATTTAACTGGAACAGAACAAGCTTGGATTTAATGTTGATTGACTGAGGTTCAAGTTAGAAGGGTGCACCCAATTTAGAGAGACACAGTGAACTGTGATAAGTGAAGTGTCCAAGCAATTGCCACAGTTTGGTACCAAAACCTATTTGTATTCCCCTGTTGATGTTTACATGTTTGTTTGTTTCATGTTTATTGTTTTCTATATAAATAGCCGGCAATCAGTTAACATTTTGTGTCTGAGTCTCACTAAGTATTCCCCACAGCTCCATAGAGTCGAACCTACACTAAAACTAGACTAGCCCAGATTACACTATAGTGCCTTGGGTACTATAAGTTACAACTAGAAGTGTCACTCACCGACTAGTGGTACAAGTGAGCGCTACATGTCCCTATCGGTTCACAACTCGGATGGCGCTGATTCGACTCATCAGAGCATCGGCCGGTCAGCGCGGGCACTCAGCCTCAAGCTCTGCTGAGTCGACTCATCAGAGCATCGGCCGGTCAGCGCGGGCCCTCGGCCTCAAGCTCTGCTGAGTCGGCGCGTCTCCGTCATGGACAATAACTATTATCACGTGACACGTGCGTGTGAACCATAGAGGTATAGGTGTGAACGCGTGTTCAGCGTTCCCCTAGCGTAGCTTCCTGGTTGCTACGTGGGGGGGGGGGAACAGCAAAAGACAGGTCCGCGTCGCATCAAAGCCCCGCCTCGCCCCGAAGCCCCGTGCCTAAAAACGAGCGCTCTGTCTTCAATCTTCCTGGTTCTTCAATCGTCCTGTGACATATATATATATATATATATATATATATATATATATATATATATTCTTTTTTCCTCTTTTTTCCCCCATAGAAGTAAATTGATTTTGACATGATAGGTACATCCTATTCTATATCTTTGTCATGAACTGGAACTCATTTGGCTAGTTGCATTTTGTAGCTTGAAACTGATAATTTAAACAAATAATGTCAAAGAAAATCAGCCTACCTCTATAATATTGTGTTCTCATAAAACGTTTATACTTTTTGAAAATCTGCGTTTGAAAAGGTATGCCCGGCCATACAGGTGATACACTTGCTCACTGACAGTCCACAGCCCTCCTCTGACACACAGAGTGAGTAGGCTGAAATGGTACCATCTTATTATGAATATTAGTGAGGACCAAACCAAAAGACATGGTTGGAAATGGGTGAAGTGGTCCTTTAACGTAGTAGTTAAATTAATATGAAATGCATTATGATTTACATTAGTATTATAATTACAAGTAATGTTAGTTTAGTCTGTACAATATAATTATGTTGTTTTGATAAACACAGGGTTACATTCTATCGTCCGTGGCTAATAGAAGCGCACCTCCTCCAGAAAACCATCCTCCTATGCATTCACAAGGCAGAGATGTGCGTCCTTTGCTCATGCAAAGGTATCAAGTTATACATAAAATAAGCTGTAGGAGCCAAACATAATTATGATCAGCCATTTAATTTAAATGTAGTTTTAAAGTTCATATTATAAAGTCTATTTTGCACATAATAAGGCACATAATAATATGCTTTGACCACAAATGCAGCACCAGAGTTGGCGACTTGGCAACTTTTGCCACAGCCAGCCCTCTGGTCCTGGGCTGGGGACTTGGCTCCAATTAGCACTATTTTCAGTTTTGTGGGTGGGAAGCTGTTAAGGGATAATTTCCTTGTTGCTGCTCTAGCAGCAACCCCTACTGGTTGGTCGGGCACCTGTTCAGCAGATATGGTATCTGGGTGAGATAGCTTTAACCCCTTTGTGTGTCACACTCTCCTGTAGAAACTCCTCGTTGCCAGGTGGCTGGTGGCTCCATGTGATTGCAGAGGAGACGCGTGATTGACTAGACCCTACCCAGGACAACAGTGGGGGTTGTCAGAATAGGGACTGCAGTGGAATTGGAAAAGGAATAAAATGGGAGAACAAAATGGAGGAAACCTCTAACTATCATGGATTTTGCTCATTGTATTTTGGTTGTCTGTTCTATAATCCGTGCATTTAAAATATGGTACAGTAAGGTGGCAGGAGTGTACACTTCAAGCCTAGGGGCAGACTATAGCCAGGGATTAGCCCTGGGACCAAAAGAGAAAACACCAGCATGTAACTGGGATGTACACAACAAGGGATTAGATGTTTCCCATTGACAGGATTAAAACAATACCTAGTGTTGTTTTGCTGTCCTTCGACACACACCCTTGGCTTTATCCTATCCTCGCTTGTTAAAACAACAGCTAATGTTATTTTTTTCCTGCATTGAGCTTTTCGCTGTTGCCCTTGCCTTAAAAGTGATTGAGTCATATTATGTTTTATCCCCGTCTCTGTGGGGATTATGTCAAAACAACAGAATGACACCTAGTCACGGAAGGTCCATGCTGTGAAGATTTAAGGAGAGAAGGCACCCAGGTGAATATTATTTTGGAAATTGGGTGGGTGGACATTTATAAACAAACAGCTATAACATAAAATAAAGGCTCTGGTAATGGTGCTGGTAGAGCTAGTTAGACATATAGACCTTTATTGATACCACGGAGCAGGCCTGGAATTTCGTCATTTTAGGGTCAAGGCCAAATGCCAGGGCAGGAAGGCCATCAAATAAAACTATTGATTTTTAGTCCAGGGAATCAATGAATTTAACTTGAAGGTTAAGGATGATTATATGTTAATATAGTACAGTATCACTATCAGTGACATATACTGTAACCTGTTTATTTCACAAAATAATGTAATGGCAACTTATCAATATTTCTACTAAGTCATATAGGTCTCACTATTTCTCACATTCAGTACTGTACTTCACTGATAGTAATAGAAGTAAGGGTCACATGAATCACATGCGCATTCACAGATTCAAGGTTTTTATTGTATCCTTTATTTTCATTGAAGATGAATTGTGATTGGTCATTGCAGTAATGACTAATGACTTTAGTTTTTACATGATCTAGTATAGTATTTGCTCATTATAAATAATAAGATTAAGACAAACTTTATTTATCATTAATTTGGTTAGCCTAATACACATGAATGTCATCCAACAAGTTTTCATAATTTTTTTCATAATCTATTTTCTCACTCGCACACACACACACACACACACACACACACACACACACACACACACACACACTAGTTTGGCAAAGCGGAGTTAGCCTACTGGACATATGTACGCTCCCTCATACATAATGTCACACTCGTTGACACTCGTGTTACACCCACATACAGGTAGGCCTACAGTAGCTACAGTCCGTCTGTTACAATCGTTTCTTTTAAGTTTCTTTTTTTATAGGCTACTTTATAAACAGTTTGCAAAAAAAGGCACGTTAAACAAACAGCCATCTCTCTAGCTCATCTCTGTCTCGTCTAGCTCTCCCTCCCTCCCTCCCTCTCTCTCTCTCTCTCTCTCTCCCCCCGTCAAGTTATGTTTTTACACGTTTTAGCTTAAATATTACAATAGGCTTTGCGATGAATATATGGTCATTGGTCACCCAGCACGACACAGCAAAACGTGTCGTGCTAATAAATGACTTTATGCAGTAGTAAGTTGTCCATCTCTGTTCTCTAGAGTGTGCAGTCCCTTCCTTATGGAAGGTCCATCCCTTTTTCACTATATATATATATATATATATATATATATATATATGTATATGTTTATATATATATGTATATGTTTATATATATACACACACATACATACTGTCTTTGTATGCTGTTTTTTATGAGTCTGGCACGGTAGGATTCCAATGCAGTTGACGTGAGTAAGAGATTGACTGATAGTTACAATAAGTATGACAGCCAGGGATGATCACTGCTGTTAACACAGCTGATATGTGAAGATGAGACAACTGAGCTGTGACCACACTGATTGGTCTGATGTAATTGGCGTGTTGACAAAAATAAATACCAACGCTGGAG
>NC_137604.1:32267965-32302965 GCF_963280865.1 Gymnoscopelus braueri | reverse complement strand
TCTGTACATCAGACGTGCTACGAAGGTAAACAGGCAGGAACAAGCACAAACACACAGACAACAAGCACTCACACACAAGGGTAAGTGCTGCAGCCACACTAATATGTCAAGTAGACTGTCAGAAGCTAGCAAGTTAAGGTTTTTAAAACTCGGTTTAAAGGAAATCGTGTAAAAGAGTTGAAGAATTAGCTTGGGTTTCACTAGCGTACATATTTCACTAGTAGAGGGAAAAGGCTCTATACTGGAAATGTCAAGGTGTTTTAAGGAAGAAATATGCCTCCGTGCAGAATAGCAATTGGTAAAAAGGTGACCTTGAGCTGCTCCTTTTCATGTGTTTCATTGCATCAGAACAGTGACTGATGGAGGTATAACAGTAAAAATGAAAAAAAAGACAGATCAGAAATAAGTATGTTGAATTAAATCACAGAAGGAAATTTAAAATGCTAAAACCGTAAACCACTATGGCCACACTATGCAGTATAATGCTTCCAAACTAATATTATTTCAACTGATGAAGGACAAAGGGGAGTGATGACTCATTCATCACTGATGAGACATTACATTTTTGAAGTGTTAAATTGAGATAGAGGATTTGGTAAATGATCTGGGGGGTAGGGAGAAAATAAAGCTCACAATGTGTCACATCGTGACACATTGTAAAGTTGTTGATCTGCTATTTATTTATTTGTCTCGTTAAAGTGACGTTGCAGCAGAATGGTTGATGTGCAAAGCTTCCATTGCTGAATCTGCGGCTGGAAGCTGTGTTTTGAAGGTCATAGGTGCATCAAGGGGCATTAACCCTCAAACATCCTGGTAGAAAGTGGTGGTCAGGGAAGCCCTCCGACAGAAGAAGGGAGCCTTTTGGTACTTTGTTATCTCGGGGGACTCTGGAGGCCGTTGCAAGGCACAGTACACGCCCGAAAGGCAACAGTTTGTAGTAACCATTGAGAAAGACATTCGGGCGGCACCTAAGTGTTTTTGGAAAACCATTCGGCACTTCAGGAAGGGAACCATCCAAGCTGTATACAACAAGGATGGACTGTTGACCTCAAATGAGGAAGTTGCCAAGCTTTTTTTTGAGGAACTCCTGAACCCGATTAACCCTTGGTTCAACATCAATTTCCGTGGCCCGTGCAAGCCTCGCGCATGCAATGAATGACGTTTTTGACATGACTGAAAGACTCTTGGAGAGAGTTGAATAACCTCTTGAAATGACCTGAAATAATAATAGGCGGCCAAAATATTTATTTATGTGTTTACACACAAGATATTAGATAGCTACTAGTGATGTGCGGGTCAGGTTTTTTCATGACCTGCCCCGCCCTGCCACGGAACCCGCCCCGCCTCAACCCGCCCTGCGAACCCATATATAAATCTATGGCTCAACCTGCCCCGCGGCCCGCGGGCCGGGTTGAGCCCCGCGGGTCATACCTATAATTTTGTAAAATCATAGTTAGAAAATAATCCCCAAGTATATTCAAACTGTTTTATTGTTATTATTCTTATTAGGAATAAAGACAAAACCAGAGCATGTGATTTTTTATTTATTTTTTGCGTGTGAGAGCGGCTGACCCGCTCACCCGCAGCCCGCATAATTGCCTCTGAAATTCTGACTCGACCCACCCGCGCCGCGGGTTGACCCGCGGGTTACGGGTCAACCCGCGCATCACTAATAGCTACAATAGGCTTTGCAATGGATAACTTCACTTCTCCAAACTATTTGTCATAGATAGGCTTTTAAGCATATCAGTGTGCCACTGCCACTCAGATAGGCTAGATGATGTAGGCTACATAGCCAACTACATAATGCCTTTTACGACTTACAAGATCAATCAACATACTGTACAACAGGCAATACACATTACACAGGGTAAAAACATACTCTCGCCATGCCTTTCGGCCTGGCGGAGACAATAATAACAGGCTAATACAAAAAGCCTGGCTAATACAAAAACGCCTGATAATGCCATTGTAATCCAGACAGTGTCTAGGCCTACTTATTTTTCAAATGAGAAACAAACTGAATCAAACTGTTCGCAGGACACCTGTCCAGTAGGCGACTCGATTATTGTGGGGAGTTCATTCCTGATCCATTCTCCGTTTGATGTTGTTGATTAACCAAGCCAAAAGTGTCAGATCCAGGTATAGGAAAGAGGCAGACGCTGTCATAATTCCATGGAATTATGAAGCAGCAACAGGTGCCTCTTCTTTCTCCCCCTATGTGGGACTGCGCCGTGCGGGTGGTGGTGGTGCGTTGTCCTTCCCCCTGGACAGCGGAGACGTTTTTTCGGCGGCGGCATTGATGTGTTGTTTCAAGCATCAAAAATCAAGAATAAAGGACATCGTTGTTGTGTGCTGTTTATTCTGTGTATGTCATGACGTTGCAAAGCGGGTTTGTGAATGGGGAGACCGGACAGACACCTTCACACCTAATAACAAAAGAATATCAGAATACACATTGACACTCACAAAAAGACTCAAGACATCCACCAGACAGCCGCCGGAGGCAACAGGCAGGATGTAGAGAGGCTATCTGTCGGCCTTGAGTCGACCCTAAACCTACTCAAAGCAAATACACAAACATCTGTCCATGGCTGAAGGAAGGCACAGCTTCACTCAGGTAAGGCCTGGGCCTCACTGTGCCTACATGTACCGCGCCTGGTGAGTGCACTTGCATAATAGACAGCAGTGAACTGGGACATCCCATTATTCCGACGTCTAAACAGTCGAACCAACTGGTACTTTGGAACAATGGGCCGTCAGACTAATGGCATGGCACCCAGTCAACTTTCAACTGTGAGACATTGGGCCAATGAAAAAGTTAAGATGGAGCTAATGGCCTAATTAATGAGACACTTTAAGAAGATTTCACCAATATCACAGCAAAATAAAAATAAAAATCTTCGTTTTTTTTTGTTCCTTTTTATTTATTTATATTTTAATCTATCTTTAAAGATTTATTTTTGAGCTTTTATGCCTTTATTGACAGTACAGTAGGCTAACAGGAAATGGAGAGAGAGAGAGAGATGGGGAGTGACATGCAGAAAAGGCCATCTGGACCAGGACTCGAATCCGCGACACGCTGCACTGAGCCTAGGTGCCTGGACCGCTACGCCAACGGTCCAGGCAAATCTATCTATTTTTTAAGGCAAATGTTTTAACTGCCACAAGCAGGCAAGGAGCCCAGAGTGTATCAATAGTGTGTCCAGGCCAGTGGGCCAGTTTATAGGCTACTGTTGAGCACTGGAAACTGCCCCTGTGGTCCAGTCAAAAAGTACAAAATGCATCCAACCCAGAATAAATTGCTACAGTAATGTTTCATAGTTTTTATTGGTCCTAGTACCCTGCTGCATTCAATATAAAAATAATGAATTTAATCTAACTTTTTTGAAGGTCAAAAGCAACATTTTAGAGTCGTGCAGTCTGGCTGGGTAAAATGGTGTTAATATTGGAGGGTCTATGTATATCCGACATATCTGGTGTGTTTTCCTACATGGGGGTCAATCTTTTCAATACAAGACCTTTACTGAGGATATTCTAATGTCTTTGCACCTGTATTTGTGGTACCACCACCCCAACACCTAATTTTCTTTTGCCAAATTTTCCACTGTCAGTTTGTGCAACAATGCTGCACTGTATTCGCATCTAAACTTGGTATGAATTTGTTCTTTACATATTATGTGCAAAATATATCAGAAGTATGAAAGCCTTGTTTAATGCCTATTTTTTCATTATGCCCATGGCCGTAGCCAGCTATAAGGTCACTGAAATCCGGAGCTCTGTAATTATTTCATATAAAAAATATCAGCTATATATAACTATAATCAGCGGCTGCAAACCTCTCCTTTGAGTGTCTGCCTGTATGCCTGCCTACATCTGTGCTTACGTACGTACGTAAGTGCGTGCATGTGCGACAGTGTGCGTGTGCGTGTGTGTATGTGTGTGTGTGTGTGTGTGTGTGTGTGTGTGTGTGTGTGTGTGTGTGTGTGTGTGTGTGTGTGTGTGTGTGCGCGTGTATGCTGCCCCTCCACAGCTCTACAGAGTTGAAACTGAGGTCAGTACTGTTGAAGTGTTACAGCAACTGAAGGACATCACCACCACAAGTCTTCTCAGTAAACATCACAGAAGTCAATATAACCAATAATATGGTCTAAAACCTTTAAATCTATGACACATTAAAGGACATTGTAAAATATAAAAGCTAATTTCTATATTTTAAATCATCTTGATGGTGGATTTAAAATTCCAGCTGAAAGACTCTCAAAGACATTGTGGACAACACTAATATTCCCATAAGATTCAAGGACTTTGCGTCCAATGCAATTATTTTATTGGCCAGTCTGTTTTTATCACAACCACATCAGACAAAAAAGGCAAGAATCAAACTGGTGTCGATTGAAAAAAATGACGTAATTCTTCAACCTTAAGTTTCACATTAGCATCAATACTTTTTTTTCATACTGTATATTAAACACAATTTCAGGAAAACATTCTAATTTGAATAATTTGTTCTCCAAATAGTCAGAGAGCAAATATCACAGGTATGTATGTGAGGTGTTTGGGTTTGGAAAATATATGTATGTGGCCGCCGACCCCATCTGAAAATATTTTGTTCCAGGGACCCCCAGAAGCAAAGATTTGAGTTAAAAATGTTTGCTTTAAAAAATATGTATGTACATTTGTGCAAATCTTTGAATATATATATTTTTAAAGCGAGCATTTGTAACTCAAATCTTTGCTTCTGGGGGGGGGTCCCTGGAACAACTTTTTTTTTGATGGGGGTCCGCGGCCAAATACATAATCTAACATTTTTTTCTAAATCCTAACAGTACAGTGTGTTGCTATCAGTGGTACTAACTTTTTCATGTCAAAATGATATGCATTTGGCCGCGGACCCCCATCTCAAAATACGTTGTTCCAGTGACACCCCCAGAAGCACAGATCGGTGTTAAAAATGTTCGCTCTAAAACATGAAAAAGCATGAAGATTTGCACAAACTTTCCATTATTTTTCCACAGTTTTTTTTGTTCAAAAATGTGTTTTGCTAAATTAGACCTGCTGGTGGCGCTATAACAGGCCAATGTGAAAGGGGTGGCATTTCTTCCTCAGCCTAGTGGGAATGTGCGTGTAAAATTTCACGGAAATCGCAAGCTGAGTGCTTAATTTGAGGCATTTTGTTCAAAACGGAGCAATCCTACAAACTTTGGAAGCCAACCTTAGCCAATGAGGATGGAATATGGGAAATCGGACAGATCCGTGTTCATCACATGACTATAGAGATACTGTGTACCGATTTGCATGACGTTTGGATAAAATCTGTAGGAGTAATATATTAAAAAATGGTTTTGCACAAATCGGCCTCCTTGTGGCGCTATAACAGACCCATGTGAAAAACGATAAAGACACCTTTGGGGTAAGGGACCCCCAAGGAGCACATTGAGAACTCTGAGACTCTGAGACATGAAGGCAGCACACTAAATTGACCTTGATTAACTAGGAATATAATGGCACTGTATACTTTTAATACTGTATGGGGGTTGGAAGTCCCTAGAGATCAAATAAAACCTCGAACGATTGTGGATCAAACCACATATTGACCCGACTACTGAGACTGCTGGATCGAGACCTGATGCTCCGGTACTGTCTGGCAGCAACACCAACATTTACTTGAAAAATGAATCATAAAATGATGACAAGATATTAAAACACAATAGTATCTGAACTCTGTTTATATATTTGTATTAATCATCCCCAACAATCCTATGTTCATCAGCTTGATACTTTTCAAAGGTAAACACTAACAGCTGCTCTCCCTGTTGTTTTTGAGAAGCATAGTATGTGACAAAAGGTGTTTTATTCTTGCTAATCTCTAGCCTGTACCCTATTCCAGAATTAATTTCATTACCTGAGCTCAAGGAGACAAAACTCTTCCTTTGTTGGAAGAGAAGCAGGCAGCCTTGGCACTATGACGAAGGAGAAGCATCATATTGTTGTGGCTTTCTCCCTACAAAAATCTGAGAACAAAAAAAATCTCACACTCCCAAATATTATGTGCATAATCTTGTCTCATAATGTACTTTCATTGAAATCCATCAGATTTGACTGAACATTATTTATTAAGGATATTAAGAGCTTATATGCTGACTGAGTAGTAGATTTCTGTCGGGTTGATGTGTAGTTTGATATTACCAATGCATAACAATTGTGTGCAAGTGATGTCAATGAGTGATTGAGCCGGGAACCTTTAAAAAGGATGGAACAGTTTCTGCATGGGAGGATTCAGTGAGACACAGAAGTGTTGGACGGCAGTGGTGTGAGCTAGTGGATTCTGGAACTCTTTGCACAACTTCCTAATTAAAGATCCCTTTCTCCCAACCGTTGTCATGTCTTTGTGTACAGCCGTTGCCCTCGGAGAGGAGCTAACGTCGACCGTAGCATTGCCGACAACAAACCAGAGCATTGCAGCACGTCGCATCACCACAACGTGCCGTGTCAGGAAAGCCATGAGAACCTGGTACCTAACGTGTTTGATTCTGAGAACGTCAAAAGCTGTTATATTTGTCTGACTGGATGCAGAGAGGGGACAATCAGGGCTGGATCCCGAGTCTATGGGCCCCTCGGCCCCCACGCACAAATGCATGCCGGCGCCACATCCAGAGCCATCAAACGCGGTGTGCGCACGTCGACTGTGCACACACTCACAACTGTCTATTCGAATTTATAGGGAACCAACACATCATACAATTACAATTGGCCACTGGGAGGGCCGGCGAGCAGGCGGACTCAACCGCCTGACTTAACCATAAAAAGAAACAATACGACCATATATAGGCAGGACCAATGCCACGCTACTCTGACATAACCATAAACACACCCGAACCTCTAGTTTATTAAAAGAGCCAATAGTTATGGCTTATGGAATAACAAAACTCTGCACACACTGACAAAACGGACCTTCTCACGTTGTACTGTGTAAAAGGGACAGGGGGTCCTCAACAACCATCCAGTATAGAACCCTTGAACAGTTAAATAATGATAAGAGCTAGGGTTTCAAAGCTTGACACATATAAATACATACATCAGGCCTTACTGTAGTCACCTGTCATGTGCCATAAACAGCCAGCATACAGAAAGTCCAAGGGCTTTGGGCAACCAGAAATGACAGCTAAATTAAATATTTAGCCTTTCGTGAGCAGAGGCAATATTTGAGACTATTGGGACCCTGGGCAAAAACAATCCCATGCGGCCCTAAGCTTCTGACCGACTTGAAGGAGCCCTTATTGCTCTGGACCCCAGGTACTTGTCTGCTTGTTCATAAAATTGCCCTCTGAATGTGGGGCCTTTTTGCTTCAGCTTAGACCTGGAAAACCAATACGTAACTATCTTTTTTTTTTTATGTATTTGAATAAAAATACAAGCTTAGGTCAGGATTTAGAAGGCGTGTTTTTTTAGAATCGGCCTCAGGTCTAAATGGGTTAAATTCAGGGTCAGGCTGGGTATAAGTCAACTCAATTTTAAAGAGGGCCCCCTGATCTTTGGGCCCCTGAGCCTGGACCTGACAGGCCCAGTTGGAGATCCAGCTCTGGGGATGATACAAGTTAGGAAGGGGAACATAAATTCAATTGCATTGCCAATTCATAAATCCAGAAGTGTATGATATGAGAATATTAAATATTAAACCTGGGTTATGGATCAACATGTAACAATATCCTATGCAGATATGTGACCCAAAATCTAAATCTGAATCACATGCAGTGAAAATGCAATAACCCCAAGCACACACAATTCTGGCACTAATAACACTTCTTGATTGTTTCTAGCGACTGGCCAAGATATGGCTACTATGCAGACATAATATGTCTGCATAGTAGCCATATCTTGGCCAGACATTTACATATTTTTTAACTGGCGAGTGACCAAGATATTGGTCACTCGCCAGTTAAAAAATATTTACTTTTCTTTGTCAGGCAGCGACTGTCCGTTCAGATGGGAACTGACAAGGTTTCCAGAGGTGTAACAAAAAATATCAATTGTTAGACAAGAGGGTTGCTATGCAATAGTAAATGTCATGGAGCCACCTGCTCCGTGAAGTAAGTAGGTTATGGGATTACAGCATGGATCCAGGGCACACCTTCCTTGTTGCAACAAACAAAACAAGTGCTCCTCCTCAGTGTCCCATTTTTCTCAAATGACTGATCCATCAGTCAGTTTGCAAAATGAATAGTCAGTTTGCAAAATGACTAGTCAGTTTGCAAAATGACTGACCCCATCATTCATTTTACAAAGTAAATAGTCTGTTTGCAAAATGACTGATTTCTACGCGCGCGCGCGCGCACGCACGCACGCACGCACACACACACACACACACACACACACACACACACACACACACACACACACACACACACACACACACACACACACACACACACACACACACACACACACACACACACACACACACACACACACACACACCTCAAAGAAATTGAGAGCATTTTCACACATTTCAGGTGATGCTTCCAGTTAAGTGGTTTGGGAAGTAACAAGAATGGAAGTAATGGTAAAAAAAAAAAAAAAAAAAACAGAGAGAGAGAGAGAGAGAGAGAGAGAGAGAGAGAGAGAGAGAGAGATTTTAGATAATATCAGAAAAAATGCTTCATTGTTTAAGTTTTAGCGTTTTACGTGCTGTTACACTCTCATTATAAGTCACTATAAGTGGTCATTTGCAACGAAAAATATTAAGTGTATGCAAGATTATAGAGACAACTAATACCTGACATTATAAGTCATTGTGAGATGCTTTGTGTTAATTACTGTTATGAACGATTGAGTATTTGTGAGTGCTTATTACTATAATTATAAAGTGTTATAACTAGATTATGATGCATTGTAATTATGTTTATATACGGTACATGGGAAGTGTTACCAGCTTACTAAACACTGCCCCAAACACAGCCAATTGTTTGTATAGAAGCTCAGTCTAGCCAGATGCACCGCGGTGGATTCAAACCTCTTGACTCCACAGGACAGGTACTTTACCCCTACGCCACCTGAGCGCACATGAAGCACAATTTGGATATATTTTGGAGGCTTCTATCTTGCATTCCGCCTCTAAACGACGAAAGCAGCAATGGACCAGCATGTGTTTCATTAGTATTATGCCAGTTGACCTGATCCAAGCAGGCGGGCGGCGGATGGTACAAATCGTCATCCTCTTTGACACCAAAATAGCAGTGTGCTGATTCACCAACAACACGCTCCCTGCTGCACCTCCCCTCCCACCTCACAAACATGCTGTATACAGGAGGTGAAACACACGGCACTGGGCCTTGTGATTGGGAAATTGTCAATTTGCCCATCTGCTGTGTGCCAACACACTTACCCTTGTATACTGAATCTGTTTTCCCCCTCCAAAGGCTAAAACTCTGCAGATCAAACATAACATTGTTCCAAGCTTAGCAATCAGAATACCTTGTGTAGATACTGTATGATAAGGAAGTATTTAAACAAAGTATTTAACAAGTATTGGCGATTACGCCAAGCATGTTACAGTGAAATCAGGCTTCATCGTCTTGTGGATTTTGATTTAGCCAATAATAGCATATTATGTAATGAAGAGCGCGGAAATAATTGTCATTCATCTTGTATAACAAGAAACAATAATGTCAGTCTTTTCACATTCTCCATCATTATTCATTGTATCCCCATCTACTGCCACCTCCCATGTCATATTTCACTCTGAATTAATACTTCCAGTATCAGTTATCTCCTTATGACCTTTTTTTGCTCAATTTCTCTGGCTCCTTCCATCTCTTACTCAACTAATTATTTTATGTATGTATTGTATTTTATGTCTCTCTCAGATAGACGGACCGTTTTTACTGTGCCTTATCCATACACAGAGTTTGGGAGGTTGTCTTTTGTTCACATGCTCCATGGTCCTGGAATCAGCTCCAGCATTACATTAAATAAACTGGAGCACTTAATACCTTTGGCGGATTTTTTTACGTTTACTTCAGACATTATAGCCTAAACAGCAGCTGTTTTCTTTGAGTTGTATTAATGTATGTTGCGTTTTGCTTTGTGTTTTTATTGAATGTTATGTTGTACAGTAATCCCTGTCTGTATGCTTTCTTGGGCAGGGCTTATTTGCAAAAGGGAGTTCAATCTCAATGGGGCTTCACCTGTTAAATAGCTCTATATTCTGATAGTACTTATTCCTATAGAGTGTTCGTTCAGTAACAGGAGTCTCCATGTGTCTTATTAAACAGAACATGCATTTTCAGGTCGGGATACCGATTTTATCCAATCAGGATAGAGAACTCACACAGGATACGGATTCAACTAGAAAAAGTGTTCCTCGGAGCACAGGTCTCCGCCAGGTCAGGTAGGTTAGTGTGGGCCAGCAATGTTCGGAATTCGGACATCAGGCTGGAATGTGAAAAATCGGACGGATCCGTCTTGATCACTTGACTAAAGAGATAATATGTACAGATTTGTGTGATGTTTGGACAACATTTGTAGGAGTAATATAAAAAAATACGGTATTATAGCGCCTCCTGGTGGCGCTATATTAGGGAAATGTTGAAAGGTTGGCATTTGTTCCTCAACGAGCAAATATGCGTGCAAAGTTTCACTGCAATCGGACGCTGCGTTCATGATTTGCAGCATTTTGTTCGAAACGGGCCACTCCTGCAAACTTTAGATGTCAATCTTAGCCAAGGGATGGAATATGAAAAATCTAACTGATCCGTCTTGATGACATGACTATAGAGATCATGTGTTCCGATTTGTGTGAAATTTGGAAAATATTTGAAGGAGTAATATCCAAAAAAATGTTTTACATAAGTCGGCCTCCTGGTGGCGCTATAAAAGGCAGATGTGATAAATGCAGGGCAAAGGTTTTTCCTTGGCCTCTAGGGAGTGCACATACAAAGTTTTACACAGATCGGTGTAGTTATAGGTAAGAACACATATCGGCCTGTTATAGTGCCACCATGAGGTTGATTTAAAAAATGTCTTCCTAAGCCTAGTGAGAATGTGCGTGCAAAATTTCACGGAAATTGCATGCTGTGTTCATGATTTTAGCCATTTTGTTCAAAACGGAGCACTTCTGAAAGTGAAAACTTTGGGAGTCATTCTTAGCCAATCAGGAGGGAATATGAAAAATCTGCAAGACCAGTTCTCTATGACCTCATGCACAATGTGTGCGTCTTTTCGCATGCGGTTAAAACTGCAGGTTAAATCGTACCCACGGGTCTAAAATAGAGATTTTTATTATTAATAATATAGTGCTCTAACCTTTTAACAAAAAAAAAAGTTTTGTCTTAAACAAAAAATATCACTAACCCTACCTTTAAACAAATAATTAATAATACAATATCCTGTGGACGAGTAGGACCACTATTGCATGAAAGTCAAAGGGAAATATATTGCCTTCTGTTATAGCTCAACAGTAGAAATGCTGGTGCTTGTGCAGGAATCCGGGTTCATATCCTGGGTAGGACATTAATCTCACGGACTGCAGGCTTAAATTAACTGAATTTTACAGCATACCCATCATTTCTTTGTTTGACTCTCTCCACTCCTTTCGCCCACTGCTCACCTCCTAGCCTATAGCAGCCCTCCTCTACTTCTATACCCTTTCTGTTCCTCTCTCCTTCACCTCCAGTCTTCTTCCCCTGTGGGGCTTGGGGCCCTATACCTCATGAAAAAGTCATCAGCAGTGCATAGCTCTTAACCCATTTAGACGGGAAAGAATCTGAGGCATTTTTCTAGTTTTCTTTTAGGTTTCTTTGGCTATTTTTTTTTTTTGCAGATCTAGGATCTGGAACTTTTGTGCAAATCTTTAAATATATATTTAAAGCGAACATTTGCTTCTACAAATGTCTTCTAAATCCTAACAGTTTTTTGAAAAAACGTATGTTGCTGTTCAGTGGTTCTCAAACTTGTTCACGTCAAGGACCCCCCAAATGATATGTATTTGGCCGTGGACCCCATCTCAAAATATTTTTTTCAAGGGACCCCCCCCCAGAAGTTGTAACATGAGTTAAAAATGTTCGCAAAAAAAAATATATATCAAGATTTTTCAAAAATAGCAGATCTACAAGTTGTAGCTTGTAGATCTGCTATTTTTGAATAGCCAAATAAATCAAAAAAATGACACACAGATGCGTTCCCGGTCTTAATGGATTAATAAGAGTTAATCTGTTTAAGCAGCCGCTAAAAAGGTCATGGCTTCGGCTTGAGAGGGACGGAGGGAGGGATGGAGGGATGGAGGGATGTAGGAATGGGGCGGAATTGAAGATTTAAAAGTGAGAATAAGAGGCCACAAGCATTGAAAAGGGGAGAAAAAAAGAAGACGGGAGAGAAACAGAAGACATAATGTGGGATTAATATTGGCAAAGTGTTGCCTTTTCCTGCATAGAAGGTGTTGTTATGCACTGATAGATGGTTACATATTACATACTTTAGAGAGTGAGCATGACGACTTTCCTGTGAGGGGTATAACCTTGTCAAATATTGGAGGAAAAACCGCAACAGAATTAGTCTAAATTCTAACATGGAAGGTATGGGATCTGCTCCACTATCGCATTGAAGTCTCCTGAATCCAGCTTTGGTTCAATGAGAAAGTGATTTGTGAACACTCCCAGCCATCAGATCCTATTACGGCTCCTGCAAATTCTCTCATAATGACTGTGAGGAGACGTCCTATGGCAAAATCAATCATAGATCTATGCACTTATTGAGAAGCCATCAGAGGCAGAGGGGATAGTGAGGGGAGAGAATCAATATGATGTAGTAACAGCGAGACACACACATTGTATGGGGCGATGGCGGAGGGCATAGAGAAGGCTAGTGAACCTGCAGTGATTGGGGTCAGCCATATTGCCAAAGCTGGAGAGGAATGGGAGAGCAGCAAAATGATGAGCCGTACAAAGTGTGTTCCCATCATCCATCAGAGTTGTATTACGTATGGAGACAGTCAATACGCCCAAAATGTAATGGGTGCTTGTGTTTCCATCTGCATGTCTGCCTGTGGCTGTAATTGCATCACATGTTGGTTTATTAGTTTAACTGCATGCTGTATGTTTTTAAAGGACCATGCAAGCGGTCAGGTAGTCTCGCGTAGCCAGACATAGATAGGATACTTTATTGTCACAAAAAAATCTAAACAATGTCATTCATTAGGAAAACGCCAATGTCGACTAAACACAAAAAAATCGTAGTTTGTTTCCATTGCGGTCCACTTTGAGACATATAACAACACGCAAACATACTGCACAAACAACCATGAAACATAGAATGAATCCTAGCCATACATAGGACCAGGGGTACCCTGAGAGAAGAATCCAAAGCAGAGGGGGCTATCCGGGGAAGGGTTCTAACTAAGACCAGTTAGTGTTAAGATGGAGCCATGATTTAATTGAGGTCATTCTTAAATCTTGCAAGTTAATTTAGGGATTTTAGGGCTGGAGGGAGGGCATTCCACAGAGTAGTGGCTGCAGCGTGATAAAACAACATTTTCCCTTTAAGTTTCCCGAAACTGGGGGGAACCAGATCATATAACTTCCTCAGACAACTATTCCACAATCTCCGAATGCTGTGTAGAATCTGAAACTATACCTCCCGAAGCTGCAATCTGTTCGTCATTTCTCATTTGTGACTCACATTATGCTTGATATTACTGCCAAAATAATATGTTTTTGGCCGCCGATCTCCATCAAAATATATTGTTCCAGGGACCCCCAAGCAAAGATTTTAGTTGAATATGTTGTTTCAAAACAATATGTATTCAAAGATTTGCACAAATGTTAAAGATTTTTAAAGAATAACAGATCTACAAGCTCGTAGCGCAGCACTCGGTGCCGCACTATGAGCTTGTAGATCTGATATTTGCCGGACCCAGGGGGTCTTACATGAGGCTTTGTACCTGTTTTCTCCATACATGGGCATGGTCACTTTGTCCTTAGGCCCCAGCCATAAAAGTCTGTCCCCCTTTCGTCCATACATGGTCATAGACACAGGCTGACACGTCATGTGAAGTCTGGGTCTGGCAGAACCAGGTCTCCTGGTCTTGTTTTGAATCTTGCAAGATATATATTTTTTATAATTAACGGTTATAGCTAAAAATTTAAAATGACACTGTTCCCGGATTGAATGGGTTAAAGTGGTGCAGCATGTGGTTTCCATACATACTTTCGTACTTTATTCCTCCCTCTCGCTCTCCACATTCATTGAGCACTGTGTACTCTCCATGTGTCTCTCAGATCACTGTCATTCAAATGCTTTCACTCCACAAAGTCTGATTGTGAATTCCTCGTGTCAGTCAGTTACAGTATGTTTGCATTGCCGGTCAATCAAGGTCAACATTTGAAATGTCGGGTTTTTGCTGCCCAACGCTCACTTTGGGAGTCCAATTGGAAGTAAGTTCTTTGATGTCATAGAATATGTGGTTGTCAAACTTTTTCATGTCAAGGACCCCCAGAATTATATGTATTTGGCCACGGACCTCCATCTCAAAATATTTTGTTCCAGGGACCCCCCCTCCCCAGAAGCAAAAAAAAAATTGAGTTAAATATATATATATGTATATATATATATATATTCAAATATTTGCTATTAAAGAAATAGCAGATATACAAGCTCATAGTGCGGCACTCGGTGCCGCGCTATGAGCTTGTATATCTGCTGTTTTTTGAATAGCCAAAGTATACAATAATAAAATGATTGTGACGCTATATTAACTTATTTAGCTGGGGACCCCCTGGTATCCCGCCAAGGACCCCACTTTGAGAACCAATGTCATAGATAACATGGCTACAGAACTTGACAGTCCAACGCATTCCCACTCCCAAGACGGCAAACAGGGCATAATGAGTTACGATTCTGTCCCTTTTTGTAGGCTACATAACTCGAACGGCGCTGAGTCGGCTGAAGTGGACTTTGCAACGCTTGGCACGGAGACTCGCTCGCCTGGCGGCTCGCTTGGCGGCTCGCTTGGCGGTGCCTCTCGTGGCTCAGGTCTGCTTTAGATGGCGTGCCTCCGTCGTTTTAACAGTTTTTTTTGCGGACCCGTCACCCTTTTACGTCTGGGGTTTGAGAACGGCACTTCCGCATTCCTGGAACGTTGGACGTTTGGTCACATTTGTCACAAGAAAGCCACGATAGGCCGTTTCGGGAGTGTGTTGGACAGTCAATTGTATACAACACTGAAACATAATGGCATGTAGGATGGCATGTACACTATAGCAGGTGGCAGGCCATGCCAGGCCCTGTTCTAGATGCGTGTCTCTGTGTGTGAGCGTCCTGCCTGGCATTAGATATTCATGTGAAGGGGCAGAGCACTACTAGATATTGGACATATCAGGACAGCGCAAGCTGTGTAAATTAAGCAAATTGAGTGTTTAGTTGAGCTTGGACATGTTTGAACGGTCAACAACTTTGTCGTGGCTGACCCCCATAATGTGATGATAGCGCAATGGAGCTCATAGATAGCCACAATAATTGAGCTCAATCCCCACTTCTCTAAACCTTATCTGAGCCTCTCATCCAGCTATTGATGTCTAGTGTGTGAATGCCTCTCTGGGGAAAGCAGCTGGAGATTCAAAGGTACAGCAGGTGAAGGTATGTCAGATAGCATGTGACTCTGTGTGTGTGTGTGTGTGTGTGTGTGTGTGTGTGTGTGTGTGTGTGTGTGTGTGTGTGTGTGTGTGTGTGTGTGTGTGTGTGTGTGTGTGCTTGTGCTTGCGTGTGACAAAGAGAAAGAGAGAAAGAAAATAGTCTTTCAACCCATACACACGCATACTTAAGATTAGGCAAGTTCATTTGTAAAGCACATTTCAACGACAATACAATTCAAAGTGCTTTAGTTTGCACAGAACATTGGAGCTTTAGAAACACAACAACAAAAAAACACGCTATAATGAAAAAATGATATAATAAAATAAAGCAGACAAGTAATGTTATGTTAAGGATCAAATCACCCAAGCATGTTATTTCCAAATCCAGCATGCTTGTTTCGACAACTGTACATG
Organism: Gymnoscopelus braueri; assembly: GCF_963280865.1. Lineage (NCBI taxonomy): Eukaryota > Metazoa > Chordata > Actinopteri > Myctophiformes > Myctophidae > Gymnoscopelus > Gymnoscopelus braueri. The sequence goes on along the minus strand of NC_137604.1, from coordinate 32,286,925 downwards.
TCTGTGATTTCAAGACTTTGCTGTATTTAGACTACTAGCTTTGATTGTAATCATGCAGAATGTCAGCACTTTGTGAAAGAGGCTAAAGACTGACTTCAGACAGTTCTGACTGAGCTGCATGTGTGTGGACAATATGAATACTCTATGGTGGGACTTTTGGGGTACATTATGTATTTGCATTCATAATGTATATTGATGTTAATCTAATGTTGGCTTGTACCGGCAAAACGTTTCAAGAAGGCTAGGCAAGGCAAGGCAATTTTATTTGTGGCACATTTCAACAACAAGGCAATTCAATGTGCTTTAGCAAAGGAAACACAATTATAAAATGACATTAGGATACATAAAACAAAATAATTCAGCTGTACAAAATGTGATCAAGCATGAGTTCTAAAAAATAAAGCCATTAACAGGAAAATGGTCTATGTTTATGTGCAATATTTGGTTGAAATCTGTGAATAGACATTGCATGAATTGACACTGGAATAGTCCTTTAACAGAAAAGCACAGGCGAATGATGATGTAATAGTCATTTGTCAATGTCCTTTATACAACAGACAATGATGGTTTTACAATGAATTTCAAGATGAATTTGTTCTCATATGTGTCTGGAATCAAGAAGCACCTGCTCAGTACAAACATTGTTGTGTTTTAGGGGATGCACACTACTTTCGAGGACATAATTAAAAATCCTGTTTAGCACTTCTGGAAAGAGGTGGCCTTGAAAATGAGTCTCCCTAACCCCCTTCAAAGAGAATATTTCATTTAACATTGTTCAGCTTCTGTAGCAAAACTTTCAGTCACAGACACACAATATTTTGAACGCACATGCACAATCGCACGCACGCTCGCACGTGCACACACACACAAACACACACGCATGCGCACAAGCACAAATGCAAACACATCACATCACCTGTTTGGAATGCTTATGAGCAGGTGGACTTCCCACTCAAAACTATAAAAAGACAAAAAGCCACTTCAGTACTCAACTACTCCTAGCGCCCCACGGGACTTAGTGGATTAGTTAGGCGCAAGGGAGCGAGGAGAGAAGAGAGAAAGACCAAAGACTGAAAGAGCAAAAGACATAAAGGAGCCAGAGTGAGATTGGGTTCTCTCTTCTATTCCCATTGTGGGCCATGGGCTGTGCGGTCTGAATAGCTATGCTAATAGGCAGCTGAAAGTACGACGAGATAACACAAAACCCACTTGACTTCCTGACACCTACTTGAGTTGGGGCCACAGTGCTTTCTGTGGCTAGTTGTTATTCATGGGGCCCTGAAACTAGCCTGTCAGCCTCGCTGTGGATGGTTTTGTGGTTTTCTAAGTAGCACACTCTGGAATAGAACAGGTCCTCCTTTTGTAGGCTACGGCTACAATCGAAGGATTAAGCATTAATTGTCATTTAAATGCTTGTAGGAATGAAGAGGGTCTTTTTTGAAGGTGAGGGTTGGGATTATAGGGTTGTCCTGCAGTTATGGTGATTTAGCCAGACCTTCGGTGAGGGTCACCAACTGGTTAGATTGTTTCGTCTGCAGCAGTTGGCTCTTGGTGTGGTGCTCGACATGGGAAAGGCCTGTGTGGTAAAAGACAGCATTCCCACAAGCTCAATCCTCACTACGGCCAGATGCCATACTCAAAATGAACCCCTCACCTCCAAAGCCTCCATTGCATCTCTACCCTTTTCCCTCACATCCAACTGAGTCCATGGGTATTATTGTCTCCGCCAGGCCGAAAGGCATGGCGAGAGAGTATGTTTTGCCCCCCGTCCGTCCGTCCGTCCGTGTGTCCGTGTGTGTGTGTGTCCGTCCTTGTCTGCGACCAGCTAATCTCCGCCACCGTTGGCCCGGTCGCTGTGAAACTGCACACACACACTCCCTGGATGTCCCAGCAGAACCTCTGCCCCACATTTTTCAGATCAGGCTGTCATAGCGCCACCATGAGGCCGACTTTTGCAAAACACATTTTTGGATATGACTCCTACAGATTTTCTCCAAAAAACACGCAAATCAGTACACAGTATCTCTATAGTCATGTGATCATCACGGATCTGTCCGATTTACCAGATTCCATCCTGATTGGCTAAGATTGGCTCCAAAAGTTTGCAGGATTGGATCATTTTGAACACAATGCCTCAAATCATGAACGAAGCATGCGATTTCCGTGACATTTTCCACGTAGATTCCCACGTGGCCCAGGAAGAAATGCCACTTGAAAACTTTCCTAACAGCCTCATGGTGGCGCTATAATAGGCCGATTCACGTTTTTCCCTATAACTGCACCGATCTGCGTGAAACTTTGCACGCACACTCCCCAGAGGCCAAGGAAAAACATCTGCCCTGCATTTTTCACATCTGCTTTTTATAGCGCCACCATGAGGCCGACTTTTGCAAAACACATTATTGGATATTACTCCTACAGATTTTCTCCAAAAAACACGCAAATCGGTACACAGTATCTCTATAGTCATGTGATCAACACAGATCTGTCTGATTTAGCAGATTCCATCCTGATTGGCTAAGATTGGCTCCCAAAATGTGCAGGATTGGTCCATTTTTAACTAAATGCCTCAAATCATGAACGCAGCTTGCGATTTCCGTGAAATTTCACACGCACATTCCCACTAGGCCGAGGAAGAAATGCCACTTGAACATTTTCAAATCAGCCTCATGGTGGCGCTATAAAAGGCCAAATTGCGTTTTTAACTGTAACTGCACCGATCTGCGTGAAACTTTGCACGCATACTCCCTAGAGGCCAAGGAAAAACATCTGCCCTGCATTTTTCACATTAGCCTTTTATAGCGCCACCAGGAGGCCGACTTATGTAAAATACATATTTTGAGATTAAGCCTTCAGATGTTATCCAAATGTCACGCAAATCGGTAAACATGATCTCTATAGTCATGTGATCAAGATGGATCCGTTAGATTTTTCATATTCCATCCTGATTGGCTAACATTGACATCTAAAGTTTGCAGGAGTGGCCCGTTTTGAACAAAATGCCGCAAATCATGAACGCAGCGTCCGATTGCGGTGCAACTTTGCACGTACATTCGCACTACGTTGAAGAACTAACGCCACGCTTTTAACATTTCCCTATTATAGCGCCACCAGGAGGCCGATTTTTAATTTTTTATATTACTCCTACAAATGTTGTCCAAACATCATGCAAATCAGTACACATTATCTCTATAGTCAAGTGCAAGATGGTTCCGTACGATTTTTTATATTCCATCCTGACTGGCAAATTCTGAACATTGCTGGCCCACAATAACCTACCTGACCTGGCGGAGACCTGTGCTCCGAGGAGCACTTTTTCTAGTTATATATATTTTTCCTATATATTTTTTTCTTAAATTTAGAGTAGCCAATTATTTTTACCCCCTTTTTCTCCCCAATTTAGTCGTTACGCCAATGAATTCCTCGCCACACATATTTATGAGTTGTCACTGCTGTTGTAACCTATATTGACTCACCTGCCAGTGAGGCGCCCCCACCGGGGAGGACTCCTCCTCCCGCCCCACATTCCCTGTTGACAGGTGCCGCCCCAGCCCGTAGGAGTACGTGCACGTGCCAATCGTGTTCGCATAGACGCCTGACAAAGCTGGATGCACCACGGTGGATTCGAACACACAACCTCCATGGTGGTGGCCAGGGACTTTACCACTGCGCCACCCGAGCGCGGAGGGTATTATTTTTAATGAAGATGGGTTATGTCTGGAGGGAAGAAGTAATCCTATGGTTTACAGACAGGAAAGAGAGTGACACGGCATGGACAGTAGAGTTGATGAAAGGGAACGTGATGGCTGCTGATTAAAGGAGACGCGTCTTCTCATATCTCGTGGGCTATGACAGCTCAAGATGGCAGCTCTGTGCCATGGAAGGAAACTAACACCCGTCACAAGGAGCTGTAATGAGAAGAGCCCCTTCCTTGGCAGAGAGAGAGTCTGGTGAAAATATATTTTATTTCAGCCGCACAAGTCACAGGTCCATTTGATCAACATTCAAACAACTTCCTCTGACTTCACAGCTTAAGAATGATCTGATGATTGGTGTCACACGGTTTTCTTTTCAGATGCAAAACGAAGGGGAAAAGAGTGGCCAACTTTTGGGATCTTTTAACTGCCTTAGTCTGGCGAGTCACTAAAATGCAATTGGAGTTGTATTTGCAATCAGAGCATCATTTTAGTATACTGGACTTGTTGTTCAAAAAGCCCCAAAAGATTGCAAACCTTACAGCTGCTGCCAATTCATGAGATCTGCCAATTGAAAGCGAGTCACTGAATTGTTGCTATTCAAGTCACAGAATGTGCTTCTGTTTGGTTCTCAATCCCAGCATTACTTTGCTTGTTGCCTTCTTGTTCAGAAGTCCCTCTATCACTTTTTGCTAATTGATGTACATCGAAATATATAGGATTAAGTGATTGTAACAAAGTTCTAGAAAGTCTTTCCACAATTCAGTTCAATATGTATTATAGTGCAGAATCACAACAAGTTGTCTCAAGACACTTGGCATACACTTGGCATCACGTGCCCTATTTTGCTCTTTTCGGTCCCCATGATTTATTTTGTGCCTTGACCATGTGTAGAGTGTGTTGATCATTCCTGGGCTGATACCAATGTCTGGGAGCACAAAGCCAGCTCTTTCCATCGTTGTATAAATGGAGGGCATTTGCATCTCCATTGACTGAGGCTGCTGCTGCAAGCCCTTGAGAATCAAAGGCTGATTAATGCATCCGACCAGAATTTATTAGCAGCTGTTCAGGTGGATGCAGATTGTGTGCGCGCGCGTGCAAGCCTGCGCGCGAGAGAGACACAGAGAGACACACACAGAGAGAGAGAGATAGGGTGAGGGGCAGAGGAGATACTCTGAGCTGTTTGCAAAGACTGTACTTCCTTAATAAGGATCAATGCATGACTTATTGAAGTGCTTCTTCATGTTGTCCCATTGACTACTTGAAAATGACATGCCGATATTGAAAAGTGCCGGTTGTGAGGAATCACAAAGAACGTGATGTTCCATTGAGCCACCACAAATTAAATTTGAAGTGAGCCAGCCGCATGCTGTTTCTCATTGCCGTGACGGTACCTGGTTCTGAATTTAAAATTGGCACGTGGGTTGAAAAAACTGGACTCAATTAATGAGGCTGGAGAACTCCTTTGTCTATCCAGCTGAACCCAAACCTCCCTTCTCCCTAACCTATTATGGAATTTTCATTCTCTGTGCCAACACTGTCTGCATAATAATAACCCAAGTACCTGAGAGAAGAAAAAAAAAAGAAAATTCTGAAAAAGACCAAAGAAATGAAGACAGTCTGTGTCTCATGTCATCCAAGTGTGAGGATTATTACTCCATCTGCGCCAGGAGCAATGTTATTAAATGTTAACATGTGGCTCACGTGCATTCCATGGATGATTCTGAAGGGTTTCCGTGGTTTTCGAGGCGCCAAAGCCTGGCAAATGAAACATTATTTGTACTATTTTAGTGTCACAGGAGATGGGGGGAGAGAGGCTCATTCAGCCCAACCATCTATAACAGCCACCTCTCACACTCAGGAATAAATCAATCACCAGGATGACTGAGGGGGAACGAGTGCTCTCTTCCCTCACTTTACTGCCAAACGCATTGTCAAATACCTGAGCAGTCCGTATATCACTGCGACGCTCCGAGAGAAAATGCTTGATGCGTTCACCTGAAGACCTATAGGGGGGATGGGGGCTGGAGAAGTGAAAAGAGGGGTGGCGTGAGCAAGACAGGGAGGGAGGGAGGAGAAGTAGGGAAGAAAGAGGGAGCGAAATGGAAACGTCGTCGAGGCACAGCGGAACTGTATAAATCTAAGCGAGTGCATTTGATCATGGGCTTTTGACAGAACTGGGGATGGAAGGTGGTGGTGGTGGTGGAGGAAGGGAGGTAGGAAGGGAGGGAGGGCGGAGATGGGAAGGTGAGGAAGTGTAGTACCATGGCAGTTATGATGTGACTTGCTACAGACGTTTTGTGATTTTGTGCACGTCTCGACTGCTGGCTCTTTGTCATGCCAGAGCACAGCGTTAGCAAAGGTATAACACTGTGATATTTCCAGCCCACTGCAGTGACACAAGCGGTGGCTCCAGGCCATGCAGGTTTAGTTAGAGTCTGACTCATGGCTATGATGTACTGTCGCATACAGTGATAGCTCTGAGACGTATGGGCTGGTAGTTCCAGTGCCAGGTTCAGCCTGCCATTTCCACCTTGGGATTAACCACTTTAACCCTGGTGTCCCAGGGTTGGCCATGCCATTATAGGTGAAAATAAATGAATGAATCAATGAATGAATGAACGAATGAATAATTAAAAACAAATAATATAACATAACAAAATAAGCAATCACATCAATGAAACAATGACAGAAACTCTGTGTTGCACTTTAAGCATGGTGTGCTTTAAACACAGTCTCTACCCCCTCGATATATTTTGTTGTTTGAGTACTGGCATCTCCTTGACACCAAAGCGAGACTCTGCATGCAGATATCTGCAAATCCATCCTCCGCACTCAACGGAAAACAGCGAACAATGCTTGCAGGGCAGAACTATAGCACGATATCCACTCATTATCAAAGTAAAGAAGAGAGCACTTAAATTGTATAACCACCTAAAGAAAGCAACCCAGACAAGCTCCATAACATAGCCCTCAACCATAGAGAAAACCTACAGGGATGCCCCCTTAGTCAGCTGGGTCCAGGAACTCTGTGCACAAACGCAAGCACAACTAACAGACGGAAAACCCATTGGACTAAACCAGATTATACGAAAACAAAAAGAAAGCTACCTGACATACTGGAAAGAGACAAAAATGGTAAATGGTGCATTTATATAGCGCTTTTATCCAAAGCGCTTTACATAGATTTTGCATTACATTCACCCATTCACACACCGATACACCGGAGGAAACCATGCAAGGCACCAAGCTGCTCATCGGTAGCAATTAGGAGTTCAGTGTCTTGCTCAAGGAAACTTCGACACTAACGCTTCTGGGGGAACCCGGGATCGAACTGGAAAACTCACGGCTTCCATCCGCCCGCTCTACTGGCCACTCTACCCCTGAGCCACCGCCACCCCTATGTCCAAAACCAAAGCAAAGTGGAATACTATCTAGCACTAAAAAGAGAATACATTGGCAGAACACCTGAGCATGCTGAACGACCCAAAACTTAGGAAAGCCTTGATTAGGTACAGACTCAGTGAACACAGCCTTGCAATAGAGAAAGGCCTCCACAGACAGACCCCGCTCCCAAGGGAAGACAGACTATGCACCCACTGCACACAAAATGTGGCGGAAACAGAGCTACACTTTCTAACCACCTGCCCACTATACCAAGACATCAGAGACCCATACTTCCCATAGATTACATACACCCAAAGTGAGTTTGAAAACATGACCAACGACAAAAAGACTCCCATACCTAGTGGGAGATGTGCGAACACAGCAGCAAGATTTGTGAACTGCTGCGATAACAGAAGGTTAGCCAATGGAACTAAGGACTACTAAACAATGAGTGTCCCGAGTAGACCTCTAGACCTACTGCACACATAAACAGAGCTCCTACCTTTAAACACATTTTAAATCTGAGGCTTTTTTTGTATACTATTTAAATAGTAGAATGCTGCTATTTGTCCCAAAAAGCTTTATACCCTGTACATGTATATAACAACGCAATGTGACATAGCTTTGTTTACCACAATGCTGTACCCCCTTCAACCCCCTTCAACTGTTACACATTTTCAACTGTTTTTATTATATTTTGACACTTGCTTTGTCAATGTAAACGTATGTTTTCTTTTGCCAATTCAGTTCCTTTGAATTGAAAATTCGTATCCCTTTTATATCATAATGGAGTTTTGCGACGCTGTGTACACGGCAGAATAGTCTCCGTATATGGGCATGCTACATTTAATTGTGACGCCCTCCATAGGGGCATGTTACGCTTGACGCAACACGTCGTCCACGGTCCACCCAATGGGTTCTTGATATGTGCTTGTGACGCCCACCTCTCCATAAATGGGCATGTTAGGTTTGTGCCGCCCACCATCCACCTTTCACCCACAAGGCAATTTTAATATAGTATTAGGATTAACTTACATTTCTTAGAATTGCCATTGATAATAAAAACTACAAAATGGACCATCCATAATTCAATGCTAAATTCTACTTTTTTTGTTGTTGTTTTTTTGTCCCTCACAAGTATTGTTTACTTTTCCAATACATGTGAAGTATTATTCATTTTCCCAACCATTTGCTTCATTGTGAAACTTTTCATCATCCTCATTCTGTTGGCAACTGAGTGGAAGCGACAGACTCGCTACATTGGACTACTACAATATGCAAATTATTTTCATCATATCTAAATGCTGAGATATGAAATGACACTTCACAAGGTGTTAATAGTATTTTTCTTTCCAATATTAAATCACACTACTGCTTTGGCAATCTGTCAAGAAATAAATTATAAATGACATGCAGTTTATCCGTGGTTTTAATGTGCAATTCTCAGCATTTTTCTACAAATCAAGACCAGAAAAGTGCACTCAGATCCCCACCCGGTCGGGTTACCTGGTTGTGACCTGTTGTAGCACCACCATGAGGCTGATAAATTGTACACTGCACTGCAAACTTTGGTAGCCAATCGTAGCCAATCGGAATGAAATACGAGAAATCTGACATCTTATACGTCTTGATCACACAACTACAGAGGTAAGGTGTGCCAATTTGGTTGAGTATTGGACTTTGTAGGCATAATTATCAAAACAAATTGGAAAATCTTGTCAAGTGGAAATGAGCATGGCCTATTTGGGGAGTTGCATAATGATCCACGGAATCCAGGGTGAAAATATATGTTTTAATTGTATGACCTACAGTTCAAGAGTTATGCGTGAATCGGACTTATTTGTTTTGATCATATGTCGATAGAGATAATGTGTACTGATTTGTGTGAGGTTTGCACAGAATCTGTAGGAGTAGGCCTAATATTAAAGAAATGTGTTCAGCAAAAATGTGCCTCATGGTGGCGCTATAACAGGCTGATGTGAAGAATTTGGAATAGAGGTTTTCCTTTGCCTCCCGGGAGTGTGCGCGCAAAGTTTCACGCTAATCGGTCCAGCGGTGCCTGAGATTGTATAGGTATCTATAGGTCAAGGTCAAGGTCAAGTTTATTTTGTCCCAAACTAGGCAATTTGTGATACAGCAGATTTAACTCTAAAAAGACTCATTAAACATATAGAACAAAAACATATACATAAAATACCCACAAGATCCAGATCATGAGTGTCCACAGCTTCAAGGTAACAACTGTTGCTTACATAATCCCTCACTTTCGGCCGCTCCGTCCTGGCGGGGAGAAACATGAGTTTTCTAGTTCAAATGAAAGCTATATCTGAGTGTGTTAAAACAGGATTCATATTGTCAGAATTAACAGTACCTTTGCCACATTACAGTAGGTAGAGTAGAACTGTTACTTTCAAATTGCACACATGGCAGTTAATCAACTTCTCAATTAACTGACAACAACAACTATATAACATTTTGTGATACAATTTGGTAGGAATTAGTGTCTATTATGGAGTCAAAGAATGCAATGATAGCTATAGTATAATAAGATATGAGTAGGGAGCAGCCTATACCCTAAGCCTTTAGAAAGTGACTGACACAGTCAAGGAAAAGCATAGAGAATCACAGCTTTGATTTGACAAGGATGTAAGTCATCAGCAGAACTCTGGCGGGACTCTTTTGAGGCAGGAATTCAGCTGTGGGAGATGACAAGACATAAAAATCATGTATATTTCAAAGCTATGGACATCAGGCAACGGCCAAGTGGGTCAGAATAAGCATAGAAATGAGATGAAGAAAAACTGTGACGACAATCTAAAATCTCTGCAACTCAACAGCAGGACGAATTTGAGAGATTGCTGCCCTCTAAAGGCTAATAGGCAAAGAAGGGTAAAAAAAATAGGCTTCACTGACCTTGGTACACTATGATGTAAGCAACAGCAATTACAAGCAACTGCAGTTGTGTTGCTTCTTACATCACAGTGTACCACGGTCAGGCTAGCCTGTTATTACCTTTAACCTATAGAAGGGCAGAACGTTCTGAGGCCAAATGAGTCTGCACTCTGCACCGCACCTAATCCTATACTTCCAAATTAGAGCTATTTGGATGAGCAAACATTCTAAAGAGAGACTCATTACGCCATCGGTCTTCTTTCTTTACTTCTCTCCACCCTTCAAATAATTCATATAATAATCTTCAAAACAGCATGGCTAGTCAGCCGTCAAGGTAACCGAAGGCTATTGATGAGCAACTCACGCTTTGAACCACCTCACATCCCCTTTTCATTTCCCTTCTGCGATGACCCTTGAGAAGTGTTAACTAAGTACTTAGAAATACAAGAGCGAAAAAGAGAAGGTGGAATAAGACACTATGATTAGGCGAAATAAGAAAACAAAAACAAAATAGGAAATAATTAAGTAAGTAAGGCAGGGAGCAAGAGAGAGAGACAGACAGAAAGACAGTAGAGGAGGTGCAATATGAGAGCAGTTATTGGTTTGGCACAGGTGTAGAGAGAGAGAGAGGCAGACTGTAGGCATCGGCGACTGTGCAGGAGCTTTGAAATTGCATTGTTGTGGCAGAACAACAAACGGGCATGAATGCACCAAACTAGACACACACACACGCACACCTACGCATGCGGGCTAACGCACGCGCGCGCGCGCGCGCGCGCACGCACGCACGCACGCACACACACACACACACACACACACACACACACACACACACACACACACACACACACACACACACACACACACACACACACACACACACACACACACACACACACACACACACACACACACACACACACACACACACACACACACACACACGCACGCACTGGTGCATCCCAAATCAGACATAATGCCATGGATGTCCTCCGCGTTTCATCATCAAAGCCCTTATCAGGCTGCGCGGGGTTTGAACGGGTGAATATGAACCGGATAAAACAAATCGTTTGATGTGTGAAAGACAGACACCGCAACTCCAAAGTACTTAAGCTTCACCTCCCAATGGACCGACAGGAGAAAAAGAGAGAGGAACCATCGCTGCTGCTTCCCTTTATTGCCTCTTCCCCGCCTTCCGTTCATCACCAGGAGTTTCTGAATTGTTGCGTCATTGTTTATGCAAGGTCCCTGTGTCAGCTTGAGTGATGTAAATTAAATAAATAAAGTAAATATTGACAGAGATGTGCACGTGTGGGCAAGTGCTAGTGAGGGCGGGGGGGGGGGGGGGTGCCAGAAAAGAGTGAGAGTGAGCAAGAGAGCAAACAGATGTGTGCTGGGAAACGTGGGATGAAATGATGGAGGGTAACATCTTTGATATGAAGATGTTAGCATGAAATGTTTGTTGTAGCATCGCTTTGATGTCAACCCTCGAATCACAAATAACATCAGCTTCTCTCTATTCTTTTGTAATTGATGTTTTCATCTACCGATGCCTCTGTAAAGCATTTACCTTACCTAAAATGCATTGAAAGGACCTTTAAGAAGGGAAATGACTCTTTAAATATGGATTATTTTCCTTGCCGTTATTAACTGCCATATAAAGCGAGGCAAATGGATAAAATATTTACTAAGCCAAAATTAATTATTTGATTGACTTGACAAACGCCTTTTCCTCTGTTTATTTGACAAAGATATTTCCATACACTTAGATTAGCAGTGTTTCCCTTTAGCTCTGCTTAATTTGCCTTCAAAGCACATGAGGGAAATGAATTAGTTATGACTGTGAATATGGCTCTGTTAAGTCTTAAGATGAAAGACGCCCTCTTCCCCATGTCAAACACCCAGCCCACCTGACCCTTTCATGGTTGCAAAAAAGGATTTTAGAATCAAATCCCTTTTAGATGATCACGTTCTTTGAAGACATTTGCTTGCAAAATGAAAATTACGCAAATAATACGTACATCTTTGTTTGATGATCACAGAAATTATTTGTAATTCCTCCCATCACGTGAAGTTGATAAAAGGGCCATTGTTGACATAAATAATCCAGTAAATTATTTAGCCTGTATTTGGATTGCTAACCATCAAATTAAATCTGAGGATTTATTCAGAGCTTCCCCATCAGTCAAGTCACGAGTTGGATCAACTTTTGTTGGTATTCACATGAACAAAAGAACATATCAGTATGCGATGATGGGAGAGGGTTGATAAAGTGCCGGGAGGAACTTTGTGGCAGGTGATGGACATGTTAACCAGATGAATCAGAATCACCTTTATTGTCACATCACAGGTTTACAGGTTTAAAACAGTGTGTGAAGTTTTTTTTGTGCAAGCTCCATCGTTTTATTTCCATGCAAGAGAAAGGGAAGAAGATAGGGGCAAGGGAAAGAGAGAGAGAGAGAGAGAGAAAGAGAGAGAGAGAGAGAGAGAGAGAGAGAGCTAAGCCATGCTGCTAGAATGCAATAAGGCAGATCTGAAGCTACACAGAGCCACAAAGCATGAAAACAGGCCGTCAACTCCGACAACTATACTGGTGACTGTTAAGAGCAACTCAATGCCCAAAAGTCGCTTTTCCACTAAACTGTGCAATTCAATCGGAATCGAATGATCTCTTTAACCACCAGCCCTATACTTACGTATATGACAAATAATGAAAATAGCCAATCTGCAATTTTGGATTGGGCTGCATGAGTTAACTTATCAAATCAATATTCACCATTACGAATAAAATTCAAAATCCTTTATATTAAAATTGGCTAATGGGAGGAACAGCCGGCCGGTCCAGCGGACCACGTCGTCATGCTCATGTTACTATGACTCGGCCATAACCATATAAGTTCCCAATGCAGCTATGCCCAAATTTGGAGTGTGTTGTCTAACCTATGTATCATCATGGCATCAGGCGCAAACAAATCACTCAGCTCCATATATGAACACAAAAGGGGACATGATGACATCAGGGATCTCCATATATGGGCATAAAAGGGACAAGGACTGACAGATGCAGTGATCTCCATAATACAGTATGAGCATATCGGTCAGATCGGCAGTGCGGCCTGGACTCTAGATGTGAGGGCCGCATAGTGACCCAAACCTATAGTGATAAGAAAAGGGCAGTTATTACGATCCACCACGGGCCATATCTTTACTAGTGCCTTACCCGTTCGCACTACCCGCTACCCGTGAATTACGCACAAGTCCCTAAACGGTATCTTACGGCCACCATACCCGCTATTCATTATGCCGACACCATTATTTCTCCTGGAGTTGTGGCCGTGGGCGTGTTGTTGCGCTTTCCCTAAAATCTTCCCACACACATGGGAAAGTGCAGTGCATTGCTACAGTAGGTGGCCAGTGGCTTTGGCCAGTTTCACTTTCAAAACCTTTGCATCATGCATGTCACACGAACAGAATGCCATGTTAGTTTGGTAGAGCGCGCCTGCAATGGACATGTCTGGAGTCGGCCGGGCGCACAACGGCACATCATTCAGAGGCTCCCTCTCTCCTCAGCTAATCTCTGTAAAGTGAGAGTATCAATTCCTTGTGTCATTTGTGATTATATAATATGATAGTCTATTCAAAGAAGACACTTGTGCTGCACGCGATACCATGCACTCCAAATTACATACTTCAGTTTTATTCATTCATTGCTCAGGAAATTCTGAACAGATTACAAATTCTCTATAATCAGTAACATGTTGGTGATACTTGTGTCTATCAAATACTGTATGCTTTTATTGAAAGGCAATCAAAGGCTAGAGCGTATGAAGCAAACGTGGGGTTTATGGTGTCCAACATTATTGGCACTTCAGTGTGGCCGCAGAGTTAATTCGGAATTAAGTGATTGTGAATGTGATTGTCATTACAATTTTACTGTAATCCACAACAGTGTGACTATTAATTCCTCGTGTCAATAAATTGTGTTTTTATCAGCAGTTGCCAGTTAAGCTTATCAAAGTCTAATACAATGTCGTTTGATCTGCGTTTGCTATAACCACACCAGACCATTGTGTTAATCCAGAACACAAGCAGATTGTTGTAATTTCAAGTTCTCTATAACCAGCAATGTGTGAGTGATAATTCTGTGTATCAAATATAATTTTATTCCAAGGCGATGTCGCTCTTCCATGGGCAGAGAGGGAGAGAGAGAGCGTAAGATTGCATTGGGGATAATGGCTTGAGCAGTCTTCTCTTAAAGGCAATGGCATCTGGCACAGTGATTGGTTTTTATTATTGTAACGCCCAAACCACCTATGCATAATGTAACGGGTAGCGCAGGTGCAGTTTTAGGGATAAGGCTGGTGTCCGAAGATAGCAACTGGGAACCTCCCTTGCGCAATGCTAAATCCCCAAATAGTATAGGAACTTCGGCTGAAAATAGGGCCCCACATACCATGACCTGTATAGCTAGGGACAATTGCTCTGTGATTGGCTAGTTCATTGTAGGCTAACTGGCATCCCATAGCCTGAAGGTACAATTGTTCTGTGATTGGCTAGTTCATTGTTTGTTCAATTGGACAACCAATGGTGTAACTTCATCACTTAGTGACTCAGACAGTGCGCTTATAGGGCTGGCTGTTCTGTGGCTATCCAGCCAAACATGAAACAACAGCACCTGTTAATTTAGCAAACACCAGCACTGTGGCAGGTTGTGGGGAAGCCACCAACATGGAAGATTGGTAGATTAATCAAGTATCAGTGAAACAGATGGCTAGAGGGAGATGCTCATTTCTCCGACCTCATTGTCACCTCCCTACCTTTTACCTCCCCCTCTCTTTATCTCTTTCTTCCCCTCCCTTCTTCTTCATGAGTAAAAGAGTGAAGTTATCTCCCATGCACTGATGACCCAGGTTAGCTCATTTATCCTCTTCAGGATGCGAGAGATTTATCGTGGCTGTGCCATGGCTGTAATTATACTGTCATCACTTAATCAACCTTATTGGATTCCCCAAGCGGTCACAGTTGCCCACCCCCACCCTTGCCTGGAGCTGGAAGGAAAGATTGACTTTTTTCGGACAGAAGGAGAAAGACTGAGGGAGACCATGTTAAAGAAAGAGTAATTTGAGAGGCATAGCAATGGGGTAAGAGGGGTGAATATATATAAAAAATGGTGGACACTGACAGGTTAACGGCGAAAGAATGCTCAAGTTATTGGAGGTGTGTGATAAATGGGTGTATACATAGGAAAAGGTGACTGAACTGGGTGGGTGAGGTGGGGTGGGGTGGCAGTGTGAGGATCGAGGGTCAGGGTGGGCATAGGAAGGCCTCTGAGTGATTGTTTTACCTGAGTGCGCGTCTGTGCTTCCTGAGAGGAAGTAACAAATGCTTAGGGTGTCACCTGGAAAAGCAGTTTAATAATTCATTTGTCTACGGGGGCTGGGCAGAGAGGGCTGCTTTGAAGAGCGGGGCACAGATGGTCATCAGAGAGAGCATCAGAGTGCACACACACACGCACGCACGCACATACACACACGCACACATGCACCCACACGCACACATGCAAAATAAGGGATATGTTGGAGACTGCCTCATCACCTGAGTGTATGCCATATGCCATGGTGGCTGACAACCTGCTCACCAGGACCATGCTGAGAGATGTGTAACCCATGTACCCACGTACACTCACACACACACACACACACACTCATTACAGGTTTTACCAATTTTGTAACTGTTCCAATCTGCCCTCTGCAAAAGAGCCTTTCTTGCATACTGATGTGCATTGCATTTGTGCGGGCTGTGGAGATAAGAATGTACTAACTGATTGAAATGCCTGGCGGGATGCCTTCAACTAAACACCCAGCTGATGATAAGAGACAACTCGCACACACGCACGCGCACACACACACACACACACACACACACACACACACACACACACACACACACACACACACACACACACACACACACACACACACACACACAAAGCTAAACAGCCGTATATCTGCGTGCATGTGCACACTCACACAGGCACAGACCACATGCATAAAACTTGGGGGGTCGTGATAGGGAACATAAGCTGTGCTATCTGTCGATCTATCATCATGTGAAACAGCCCGTCACGACCGCAGCGTTCCCCATTTTGCCATTTCACATCTGACTAGGCCCAATACCAACCGTGAGCCGGCCATTAAAGTCTAATGATCCTGCACCTATACTGTAACAACCAAAAGACATGGACTCCTATACCAGCTTGTTATAGAACACATACCTGTGCTCCCCACCACTAAAACAGCAGCCCACTTTCATTCAATTACTGGGCCGACTTTAATGACTATGTCTCCTCTCTTTATGTGCCTGGCACATTTTGTACTTCTCCCCATGTGGCCTGCAGGTGATTACTTAAGACATCTCTTTGTGGGTTTTACCGCTTTTCAGCCACACAGAGGGAAAGAGGGTTTGATGAGAGGGTGGGGTGTTATTATTTCTGACGTTTCTCCGAAAGAAAAGCCTGCCTGCAATTTCAGAGGCTCGAGCCGTACTGTGTGGTTGTTACGCGTACATGTTGTCTGTCTCTATCAAGGTGAAGGATTGACAGAGAGAAAAGAAAAGTGGCCGCAGACTGGAACGGAAAGATGGCTTGGCCACAGTGAGCTGCATGGGGAGATGGGGTGGAATCGAATGGTGTGTTTTTTTTGTTGGAAGGGCTGAGTGTGCTAGCCTAGGCTGACCTGCCCTTGTCCAGACGGAGGGACCCCATATTGATGGGACAGACTCCAGACGGCAAGCACCATTACCCTGTGGAGCACAAGAGCTAAAGAGAGGCCAGATGGGAGCAGAGTGGGGAAAAAGGGTTTAGAAAAGAGGGAACACAGTATTAAGAGAAAGGACAAGGAATCCTGGAATCTCAGTGTGAAGAGAGGGAAGAGATTTACTAAACATAAATACAAACCTACACAGTAAATACTGAGAGTGTACAAAGGTAATCAAATGGAAACATTTCACATGTTGTTTGATTGTAATGAAAAGGCATAGTATACAGTATGTCTCCCATATAAAACCTGTACAGTAAACGACATGCATTTTACAATCGGAAGCTAAAAACGGACAAAGAAAAAAGGAAAAACTAGTAGATCAGAAACCTATACATCTGGGGAAATCTAATTTCAGTACATGGGCTATAGAGGCAAGAACCAGCGCTAACCCACAGCTTAGAAAAGCAATCCTGATACCTCAATCTCAATCTCAATATGAATAACCGCCCTAAAGTCTTGCAACGCTGTTATTATTATTATTATTTTTCTTTTTTTTTTCAAATTGTTTCCACCCAGTTTTGTTTCATTGAATTTAGATACCAGACTTATCAGTAGCAGAATATCTCTGATATCTCATTGTCTGTCTGCGTTTGAATCTGTCGGGGAGGTTCGTCATAACATGTACGCAGTAGCCTACAAGTGGGCGTGCCTTCAGATCAGGAAGCAGGCCACGCTTTACCCAATCAAATGTAGTGGGCGGGATTCACGTGTCCGTCGATCCTTCCCCTCTCGAAACCAACCGAAACTAATTTAACAATAGCGTCCGCGGAGCAGACAAAACCACGGAAAGATATTCACATTTTAACTTGCTCTTTCATCATAGAAACAAGTGGGCTTATAACCAAAACGATCCATGTTCTCTGGGAGAAGTGGTGTTAGTGTTCCGTGTAGAAATATTGTTAGTGGGAATGAAAACATAGTCGCACCACCGGAAGTGATGCGCTGAAGGCAGACCAAAACCCCGGTTTCCTTGCGCACGGGTGCTACGTTTTCTTCCTCCCAGAGCCAACTGAGATAGTCAAAAACAGCAGAGGGCGTTGTTTTTCCTTTTCATTTGGCGCTGGGTTCCCAGATTGGGCTACATGAGACTAGTATGTAATCTACTGTCCTCAAACTCATGTAAAAGACTGAAAACTAGAAAAAGTGCTCCTCGGAGCACAGGTCTCCGCCAGGTCAGGTACGTTATTGTGGCCTCCTGGTGGCGCTATAATAGGCCAATGTGAAAAGGGTGACATTTCTTCCTCGGCCTAGTGGGAATGTGCATGCATTCATGATTTGAGGCATTTTGTTGCAAAAATGTGTTTTGCTAAAGTAGACCTGCTGGTGGCGCTATAACAGGGCAATGTGAAAAGGGGGGCATTTCTTCCGCGGCATAGTGGGAATGTGCGTGCAAATTTTCACGGAAATCGCACGCTGCGTTCATGATTTGAGGCATTTTGTTCAAAACGGACCAATCCTGCAAACTTTGGAAGCCAACCTTAGCCAATGAGGATGGAATATGGGAAATCGGACAGATCCGTGTTGATCACATGGCTATGGAGATACTGTGTACCGATTTGCATGTTTTTTGGACAAAATCTGTAGGAGTAATAGCAAAAAAATTGTTTTGCAAAATTCGGCCTCATGGTGGTGCTATGACGGGCTGATCTGAAAAATGTGGGGCAGAGGTTCTGCTGCGGTATCCAGGGAGTGTGTGTGCACAGTTTCACAGCGACCGGGCCAACGGTGGCGGAGATTAGCTGGTCGCAGACAGAAGGACGGACACACACACACACACACACACACACACACACACACACACACACACACACACACACACACGGACGGACACACGGACGGACGGACAGGGGGTAAAACATACTCTCTCGCCATGCCTTTCGGCCTGGCGGAGACAATAAGCTCAGGTAAATGTATTAAATCTAAATACAAGATCATCAGACATGCAGGTGTGAATGATGATCATATATTTACATTTACATCTAATGTAAATGTATTTGCAGTGACAGGGAGGAGTACAAATAATAAAAGAAAATATATAAAATAATGCATGGATTAAATTGATTTCTATAAAGCCAGAGATACGAGTCCAATGATCCTGAAAAATACAAGAGGAAAATAGAAAAGCGGGAGCAGGAAAGAGTTGGAGGAGGAAAACAGAGGGGAGGAGA
>NC_137604.1:32257965-32265465 GCF_963280865.1 Gymnoscopelus braueri | reverse complement strand
TCTGGCAAAAATTTGCATTAAATAACATAACCCTAACCTAACCCTAACCCTAACCCCGAATTGAAGTAACCAAAAACCGAAAAGAAATCTGCCCAAAAATGTGGGCTTTTCGTACGTGCGGGAAAAGCCAGATCTCCTAGCCTTCCCAATTGTCAGGCTCATATATATATATATATATATATATATATATATATATATATATATATATATATATATATATATATATATACGTATGTTTGTATGTACTGTACTGTATATATACACACACACACACACACACACACACACACACACACACACACACACGTGGATGGATGGATGGATGGACAGTATCCACAGTATCCAGTCTACATGTGTTTTGTGGATTTGGAGACGTCATATGAGCGGGTCCTCTGAGAGATACTGTGGGAGGTGCTGCGGGTCTATGGGGTAAGGGGGACCATACTGAGGGCCATCCAATCTCTGTACGCCCAAAGAGAGAGCTGTGTCTGCGTGCTCAACAGTAAGTAGTATTCATTCTCTGTGTGGGTTGGCCTGCGCCAGGGCTGCGTATTGTCACCTATCCTGTGATATTCATGGACAGGATCTTGAGATGCAGGACGTGGAGCAGAGATGTGGTTCGGTGAGCTAAGGCTTGCATCACTGCTTTTTTGCGGATGATGTGGTCCTGATGGCGTTGTGCTGTGACCTCCAGCTCTCACTGGATCGGTTCGCAGTCGAGTGTGAAGCGGCTGGGTAAGGATTAGCATCTCCAAATCTGAGGTCATGGTTCTGAGCACGAAACCGGTCGAATGCCACACTCCGGGTAGGGAATGAGTCCTTGCCCCAGGTGAAGGAGTTCAGGTATCTCGGGGTCTTGTTCACGAGTGAGGGAAGGACGGAGAGGGAGAATCAGAGCAGCAGGAGCGGTGCTGAGTTTGCTGTACCACACTGTTGTGACGAAAAGAGAGCTGAGCCAGCTGTCTCAATCTTTGTCCCCGCCAGTGGTGGGCAGTAACGAGGTAAAAATAACACTTTACTGTAATTCTATTTCTACATTACTACAAGCTCAAACCGCGTCATGTTGCGAGCGTCACAAACATAACATTAACACTCTAAACTAGATGTTCAACATCTAGTAGTGCACCGCCAGATAGATAGTCAGTCAGTCAGTCTGACTGACTGACTGACTGACTGACTGACTGACTGACTGACCGATTGTTTGGTTGATCGGGATCAATTGATGTATTGATTGATTAATTCAATTAATACATGAATATTCACTGAAATATTGCTTTAGTAGCAAAAGCTTTAAAGTTAAATAAAATAAAGTACCTTAATTAAAAACCAAGTGGCCCATGATTAAAAAGTACCACCCTGAGGTCAACATATCCACTTGTTTTACATTTTAAAGGCACTTTGTAGCTTTTTAATTACGGTACTTTGTTTTATTTCTCCATTTTTAGCCCACGACTGAGAGCACAGGGCTCTAAGGATGGCAATGTCAGTCGGTTCAAACAACTTTGGTCCTGCAGGGTATAAGGAGCAGTGCAGCATAGTCTCTATTGTTTGTCTTATCTAACGTGTCATATTCATTAAGAATTTGCAGCTACTGTAGTACTGTATGTAGGTACCCCGCTCGCTGTAGGTGCTATCACAGTAAATATTCGCTAGTGTTGAAAGAATCATTACCCTTGTGGGTAATTATGTTGCTAATTATAGTATGCTGCATGGGCCAATGTGTTCCCTACATAATGTGAATTATTCTAGGAATGTTATTTAATATAGTAATGTATCATTAACTACTTAATTATTGCTATTAAAACAATGAATGTGCTTCTGGTGCAAAGCTATTTAAGAGGCCAAGCACACCAGACAAAATGAAGAGATCATTAATTTCTACTTTTCTCTTTCGGTCATTATATATATCTATATCTCTGCTGTCGGGCAGAAACCAACTATGTCCAAAATATTTATCTTTTCAGGAAATAAAAAAACAACAACACAATACCACAATGCCTCATCAGAGTTTGGTATTGTGACTTTATATATTTTCAGATACTTGTGTCATTATAATATAATGAAAATATTATTTTCATCACCTTACCCAAATCCAACCCAAGTGGAGTTAGGAGGTTTTTGACCAGTGAATATGGAGAGAGTTGTTATGTCCTGTCCATCATTGATTAGAATGTCAAAGTCAGACGGAAAAAAAACCCTGAGTCGTTGGTTCAATATTTGTAAAACCCACAGACAGACTTAAAGGGTGTTCAATAGCACTGATTTATTAAAGAAAAGAAAGTTGAAATAAGGAGATAGTAGGTTTGCCCCAGGCAGTGGCGATATAATGGTCTGTGAGTGTGTGTCCTGGCCTAATCTTACAAACCACTTGACTGATCAGTGCCAAATCTCCTGTGCACACTGCCAGAAGACCAATGAAGTAACTCCCTGCATTTGTCTTAATATGCTTTATATATATTTTTATATTGATGCTGAAGGTCGATCGCAGTAAAAACTGAAACCTTTCCTAAATATGCGGACAACTGACATTGTCGGTATTGACATCTTAGTTCTGGAGTAACTGGCCACATAAAGTCAAAGATCCATATCAAAGTCACATCGTTATTAGACCCTATCTTGATGTGATGCTAATACATAGACTGAAAATTGGCAAACTGTTAAAGAAGGCGTTGTAAATAGTCTGAATTTATTAACTGGTGGCATATTTTGGGGGGTTTGAGCCAAATCATTTGAAATCTGTCTTAAATGTAGTCACCATACATAGGCCATGTTTCTCATGAGTGAGCATTATTATCCTCCTGGATCATTAGCTGCCTTTCTGATCTAAATTATCACTTTGTCTATTGTGATTTCTTGCTTTTTGTATTGTACATAGAAGATGGTGTCTTTTTGACTGCTCCATGGTGCTGATCCTCAGTTATTGTGGGTTAATTAAACAGGATGCAACAGTTAATCAAATTAATCACTTTAATTGATTATAAAACATAATCAATAATCAATTTTCTCAATCAATCAATACTTTTTTTTAATTAAATCGAGTTTTAATAAAATAATGGATTAATAATTGATCAATAAGGCTACATTGCGATGAGTTATGAGCTTGTAGATCATCTATTTGAGATTATTTGATTATTTGATTAATTGAAAAAGTTATTGATAAAATAATAGCTAAGAAGATAATTGATAGTTGCAGCCTAGTTGTCCATAATATCACAGATACAGATTCCAATTATCACTTCATTGGTTAGAAATTAAGGTGCACTATCTGCCTCTACTGTTATTCTGCTTGATAATCCTATTTTAGCTCAACCAACAATATACAGTTCTTTTGAAGACATTATTCAGTTTGGCCTCATGTGTAAAGTTTCAATTGCGGCAAACTATGTAAAGACTGTATAGAGGAGATATAGAGGTGTTTTCTACTGTCATTTAACAAAACAACAACATTGCGTGCGTGCGTGCATGTGCATGTGTACCTGCCAGTATACAAAAATGTAGTGCTTGCACAGGAAACGATGTGCGCACAGGAAATAAGGCTTGTCAAATCAACAAGGCTCCACACCAAGAGGGGACACTCGATTGGTCGTTCTATTACAGCACCCAGTAGCGGCGTTCTGCCTCTGCCATCTTGCAATGATAGCGACTTACGGAGAGATAAGAGATTTATTTATTTATTTTTGAATTCTATTCTATTCTATTCTCAGGAACAGGGACACATGTGGTTGTGCGCCTCAGAAGAGTAGGTCAGTGCTGCAAGCATGGAATCTCTTTCTGAGGCACAAGTTTCTACTGGAGCAGCCAGACATCGCTCCTATATCCTACTCTTGATCTATGTCGCTCTTTAAGCCTAATTTATACTTTGTCATACGACCTAGTTGCTTCCCGGAAATAATGGATTTTCACATACACAATTTCTACCGCACGTCCCATTCCTCATATCCTTTCCTGTCCTGGTACTTCTTCTATATCTCATCCTGTGATTGGGTCCCTCCCCAGCAGCTGTATGATTGGGCGCCACGGGTAAGGTGGAAATTGCGAAGTAGCACGCAAATATTTGTCAAAAACAATTTTCACCGGGGATCGCAGTTCTGCCAACATGTCACTATAGGAAGCAGTGTGAGCGGCCCTCCTGATGGGCACATATCATTGATATGGACATTGTCTGACTGGCTTCCCATACTATTTCCACCATGGAGTGTGTGTGTGTGTGTGCGTGTGTGGAAATATGTGTGCTCACTGTCCGTCCGCTGCTGAAGGGGGGTCCCGCGGGTCTCCCTCTCTGCGAGGGAAGTGACAGAGACGACAGACGACAGCCACGTCTCTTCTCCATCCCTCTCTCTGCCTCGCTCCTTCCATTCCTCCCCTCCCCTCCCCTCACCTCCCCTATCTGTCCATTGATGGGGCTGCGGGAGACGAAGCCACGCACGGTGTGAATCTCAATTATCCGCCAAGCATCACAAACCATTACCTGTGTGACACAAACATACACTGTGAATATGAATGAGCTGTGGTGGATGTCACTGACCACTTGGAGAGCACACACACACATACACACATGCACGCACACACGCGCACGCACGTCAAGAATCACATTGTTAATGCCAGATAAGTTTTCAACCTGGCACAATGCTTGGCTTCTCGGGGAGTATAAGGAGATCCATGCAGAACCACGCTCATGAATTATCAATGTCAACCACGAGGCCTGCGTTGCCTGTCCATCATCCACAGACACGGGGATGTCGAAAGATCAGGCCTCGGCCAGCAAGCCACGCATGTATGAATGATATGTGTATAAAACCCTTGACATTTAGACGTGCAATCAATTATCCAAATAGCATAAAATGTGGAAAGCGCACACATAAGCATGAACCTCCCGGAGGTCTCTAGCGTACCCCCCCTGCAGTGTGTCCGTGGAATTGGATGCATTGTATAACCATCTGTCATGCTGATAGGTAGGACATATTCTCATCAGGTTTTTTCCGCCCCTGCTATTCAATATTCCCTTTTTTTTTTCCCTCCTCCCCCGGACCAATATATTTGACGTCATCCCGAACACTGCAGACAAGTTTAAATAACAGCCATTCTTTATGGTAAGCTGTTAAACCAACAACCACCCGTTCACCCTTCCGCGGGCCTGATCAAATTATATGAGTAGATCTACTCTTCCCAGTGGGCATGTATGCTCCAGCTGCTGTCCCATTTGTTCTCTATACGTCCCACCATGCGCATCAATCCAATGTCCCAGACAGGAGAGCAATATCTAGCAACGCATACCTAGAGACCACTGCGGACCACCGTCACCTGTACTCAAGCTGACACCATTGGCCAACATAATCCTGAGTATTGATTTCATACCGAGCGTGTACAAATGGAACCTCATGTGTGCCCATGTGTGCACTCTCTGAGTTACATGAACACTGAGGATTTTACTGTGTATTCATAATGCTCTTACATCATACTTGGAGGTGGCTGCTGTGTGACTGGATTCAATACGGATGTTGCTGAAAACATCTTATGCACTGGCACTGCAGAAAAGGCTCAAAGGTGTATCTAATTATTTTCACCACACCGTGCTGTATTCAAAAACATAATGGTGCATGCACTTCTATTTGTTGAAACGTTTATCCCCAATTCCCCAATGCACAACCACTTTCATAAAAGAAAACATAATAATCTTGCAGTTATATGCAGCGATACTTCCTCTTCTATTGATACACACTTGACTGTCAATTCAAAGGAGTCTGTCTGAAGTCAACTATTCTGTTAAGTGTAATGTTTTGGATGTAGTTTTACATAGGCCTGTCACGATTATTACATAATAGCCTTTCACAATTATTTAAGATAATCGCAATTGTTTTGCATAAATGTTGAAACATTGTTATACATTTTCAAACATTTAAAAAAGATAGTGGGTATAACCAATCAACAAGCTCACAATGCGTTGCGATGTGTTGTGTGCTTGTAGTTCGGCGATGTCCACTATTTGCAACACATTTTGAGTGTACAATTATGAAAGGGACTACACCATGAATTTTAACATTTTCTTATTTTTTGTGTGTTTTTGGTCTCCCCTACCTCTCTTCTATCACCAAAAATACCCCAGTTTGAACACTCAGGCTTTCACAGCAAATCTGGGGTTTTCTGTAAATTGGTCTCAAAACAGGCCAAACTGATTTGCACCCTGACGTGACGTGACGTCCCCCCCCCCCAAAAAAAAAAACTTTTATTTTTTATTTTTCCTTCCACACGGAACCAGGAGATAACATGTATACAAACTGGCTCAATAGCGCCCTGTGCCAAACAGGACAATATGGTATTACAGGTGAAAGTGCTTTATAAGCCAGAGAGAAGTTATTTGGAATGAGTATATCTGAGGCTTGATTTAGGCTCAAACCTTTTGAAAAACGTTTGAGGGACATAAACAATATGATATTAAATATTAGTATTATTTTTTAAATTCATGGTGTAGATCCTTTAAATGTGGCCTATTTTGGCCATAGTACATCATTTATTTTGATTATTGGTACCGGTCTTTGTCAGTCAGAGTTATTTGTCATATCTGCCCTGTGCAATTTTCGTTTACAAAGCCTAAAAACCAAACAGAAATGCCATTTCTGTGTTCAATGCAAAAACACAATGAAATCATTATTCACAATTATTTGTATGATAATTAATCATCAAGTAAAATTACATCAATCATGACAGCCCTTGTTTTTACAGCTGTTACCGTGGTTTTTGACTGTATGGATATAGGGGCAATGCAGAGAGAGAGAGAGGAAGGGCCAGGGGTATTTTGCTTTATACTCTTTGGTTGTGATGAATACAGTCTATGGTGAAATTAAAGACCCAGGGGTGTTGTAGGTGTTGCTTTGCATTAAGATTCATTGATATTAACTGTATTCTGTTCTGGCTGTGGAAACACATTTCCTCTGAGGACAAAAGCACATCCATACTAATGTGTGAGTGTGTGTGTGTGTGTGTGTGTGTGTGTGTGTGTGTGTGTGTGTGTGTGTGTGTGTGTGTGTGTGTGTGTGTGTGTGTGTCTGTGTGTGTGCGTACGTGCATGTGTGGGTGTGTGCATGTGCATGTGCTTGTGCCTGTGTGTTCATAGCCTACTACAATTATATATTTTTTGTGTGGCGATGGGGCAGTCAGACCCTCTGATTGCCGTAGGGTAATTCACATTATTTTATTTATTGCACATTTGAATTTTGCATGCATGGACATTTAGCTTGCAACCATATGCAAGACTGATCGACTATTAAACAAATACCACTTTTATTGTTTATTTTTCCGCAAAGTAAAACTTATTATATAAAGGCCAGTGCCTGTTTGTTGGACTTGAATAGCTATATCTTCTACGGATTAACAATAAAATAGGCAATAACTGGAGTTAATGCAAAAAAAATAAACTTTTACAGTAACAAAGCATAATATTCCTTGTTATTTTGACCAGAGAGCGGCAGAGAGGAATGCATGATACCTGTAGTGTTAAAATGG
>NC_137604.1:32230465-32250465 GCF_963280865.1 Gymnoscopelus braueri | reverse complement strand
CAGGGGTCTAGCCAGAGATTAGTGAGAACAACATATATTTTGTCGCATTTGATTCGTTCTAAACAATGTTTTAGACTAATGAAGTGTTTTTGTTACCACCATGCTCTGACTCTTCTGGTGCGTTGTCCAATTAAAGCATAACAATCATTGACAAGTGAAGGGTCGCACTCAGAATGTCTATCCAGCCTTTATTCTCACACTGATGAAGGCTGGATAGCCGGAACGTTTGTTTCTAATCTAAGGCATTTGGAGAAATAAATTAAATAAAAACCTCCTTGAGCTTGTCACTCTGAGTGCGACCCTTCACTTCACTAGTCTGCTTGTTAGACTAATGAAGTCTAATGAAGGTCTAACGACCAAAACGTAGAATAAAGTGCAAAAAAAGTGTTTTTTGTGTTTTTTTTTCTTCTTCATACGGCAGTATGAAAAAGGTTTGAATAGTCTAATCAACACCTGTGGTGTCTCACCTCCACTGCTCACAAAGTGCTTCCGATCCTGGACATCAGGTGGCTTTGAGTTGGCCATTTGACCCGCTGTGATACACAGAAGTCTGTATGATGGATGACAGAGGTTTTTACGGTGTGGCTGTCTAGAGCTATGTGTGTGTGTGGTGTGGGTGTGGGTGTGGGTGTGGGTGTGTGTGTGTGTGTGTGTGTGTGTGTGTGTGTGTGTGTGTGTGTGTGTGTGTGTGTGTGTGTGTGTGTGTGTGTGTGTGTGTGTGTGTGTGTGTGTGTGTGTGTGTGTGTGTGTGTGTGCGCGCGCGCGCGCTCGCACGTTTGAGAGAGAGAGACAGAGAGAGAGAGAGAGAGAGAGAGAGATAGAGAGAGATCTGAAAGACCATGTTGGCTTCAGAGAGAGTCTGAAGGTACTGTAGACTTGGAGCTCTATGGTGAATGAGGAATTCTCAAAAAGCTCTGTGAGTGACGCCTGATGGACATCATATTGGAAGCTGTAAAATGCTCCTCAGGGCTCCTTCCAGGAGGGAACCTCTGTTGCCCTTTAGCCACTTGATTTGATTAGAGTCATTAGACATCATGGTTCAAAGAAAAACATGTTACATGCTTCTAAGGGAAACGTCAAGGAGAAAAAACACAATAAAGTCAGTTACTTATTTCCATTGTGGTCCTTAAGTCACCGACTTTATTGTGTTTTTATCCTTGACGAGCACGAAGCCTTTCCAGGCATGCCTCATCATGTTTTGCAGACATGCATTATGCCACCATGTGCTGCTCTGTTGTACTTTTTCTGCCTTCTATCTCATCAGCTACCCTTCCACAATATCACCAGCCTCCACACAGAGATCCCTCAACCCTGCATCTTGGAATCATTTCCCTAAAATGGAAAGTAGCTTGCAAATGGTGTGGAACTCCCCCATCCTGTTTTTTGAACTTGTCATAGTTCCACACACTATTACTGTTACCTTGACACATAATGCCTGGTCAAACACACAGATTATTGACACCCCCCCCCCCCTCGAAACAAAAAGCAAAATGTGTGTTCAGATTCAAACACATTGCTTTTATTACCTTTATAAATGTTTTAGTTGCCTTCGGTTCAAGATTAAATATGAGATTTTGGCAGTGTGTGTGCTTTTTCGAAACAATGAATATGCTAATAGGGGGAAATAAAATAAATTCAATAAATGTGAAAAGCTACTCCTGTGGAAAGGCATATATGAATGTACTTGTATCAAATATTAACTCACAAAATAACACTTTCTTCCATTTATCTCTGATTGGTTAACATTTTGCTAAATACTTTTATGGCATGTGCTTTCCATTTCTCATCTCTTAACCACATTTCACAGACAACCACGGTGTCCCAATTCAGGTGCTGTGTCCTTTGAAGGTTGCATTTTAAGGCAGTTTGCGTCATAGTGGTATGACCAAAGCTGTCCCATTTCGATGGCTCCTTGAATTGTAGCCTTCAAATGCGGTATTTTCCCCCAAAAAGGACCACCACGACTACAAAGTAAACAGCTTAAATTTGCAAAAAGTGAAAACTCTGCTTTTGCAGTCATTGGATATGCCAATGGTCAATGCCCATGAGCAATTTCGGATCAAATAATAATAAGATATCATGAGAACAGCCACGTTATCTGTCCTCTGATATGTCCTCATGTCACTGTGTTGAGTGCTACTGTGGTTTCTTGTTAACAGACTGTTTTCTAATCAAAATGTCTGTGATTTATAATATCTACACACATGTACATGAACAACAACACATTATTGGTGTGCCAAGTCTAACCCGACCTTGCTAGGTCTGCTGCTTGCTACAGTATGCGTTTACATCAAAGTCCTTTATAACTCTGCAAGATTCTCTGCTGGCGTTAATTGTCTCTGACGGAACCACCTCCCAATTAATCCTGGCACAGTCCAAATCACACATCTCTACCATAGTCACCCACAACCAACCAATAACCAATACAGTAAAACTCAGTCGGCCTGACTCACCGGATAGGCCCGTGGGCCCCATTGAATTGAATTAATGACATTTTCCTGGTGGAATGGGTTCCCCCCCAGAGACTGCTACAGTATATGCAAACGGAAAGATGCTAATGCAAAATGGTAATGTTTTGTTTTTGTTTTAGAACATACCGCTCAGTTTAATAAACTGCAGTAGAAGCACGAGCACCTGTTCACCGGGGCCAAAACCTCTGCAAGCATAGCCTGCAAGTATGGCAATAATAGACCATTTTAATATTTCTTTCTTTCTTTCTTTCTTTCTTTCTTTCTTTCTTTCTTTCTTTCTTTCTTTAGTGCAGCTGTTTAACCCAGAATACATTAAGTCATCCAAGTAAATGCTTGGGGCATTTGTGTCTGTCCTGCTGTGTCACCTTCTTCAATGTTCCAGTGTCCCTGTGTTAACATGATTTATAAGTGTTTCCATGTTCTTGTTTTCTCTCTGTGATTAGGACAATTGCAGTTGCCAATGGTTCAAGCTCAATTAAAAAGATTAAAGTGGAAAAGCAATGACCTTGGTTGGCTGATCTTGATAACTCAAAAAGGGGGATATCATCATAGCATGTATTTGGAGAGCTGCCTTTGGACTACAATATCAATAATCAATCCATTTCAGCCAACACAACATTTATGTGTGTGTGTGTGTGTGTGTGTGTGTGTGTGTGTGTGTGTGTGTGTGTGTGTGTGTGTGTGTGTGTGTGTGTGTGTGTGTGTTAGGGCATTAACGAATAGTGATTTATGATATTCGAATTATTCGACCCAAAAGTATTCGAATAGTCGATTATTCGGTTTGATTATAAAAAATTTAAAAATTATTATTATTATTATTATTTTTTTTTTTTCAATGGCATTGATGACTCGACTCAAGGAATGCGAGTTGACGTCACACCAGAGCTCACAGCTGCGTGTCTGCTCTAGAAAAGACACTAAAAAAAAAAAATCTTAAAAAAAAAATATATATATGCTTTTTTTTTTTTTTTTTTTTGAATAGTCGAATAGTGGTTTGCTAGTCGAATAGTCGGTTTGATATTCGAATATTCGACTATTCTGTGAATGCCCTAGTGTGTGTGTGTGTGTGTGTGTGTGTGTGTGTGTGTGTGTGTGTGTGTGTGTGTGTGCCTATTCACCTGCTTTTACATCTCCTGTTGTTGTGTGTTGATCTAAATCTGCATCAACACACTGAATACCCTGGTGTCCTAGAGGCCCACGAAATGGCTTAAAGTCACAAAACTCTCCTTTTATCTGCCATCCAAGACCCATTGAGCTCGATGGCAAAGAGTCGGTCCATCTGCCTATAGCTCTCTTCTCTCTCCCCCTTCCCTACCCTGCTTCCCCCCTTCATCCATTACTCTTCTCAGGCTAATGAGGATTTTGTCCACCGGGAGCTGTGTTTCTCCACTTCTAAAGGCAATGGCTAAAATTTACTATTTTTCGAAAGTGCTACTTAATGGTGGATGGCAGTTTAAAGGGGCTGAAGGAAAAATGATTGGCCCGCAAAGTGGACTTGTTGGAATAAGATATACTAGTTGAGCTCACTGGAATAGGAAAGAGGTGGAGGTGGTGCTGAATTTGATAATGATGATGATGATGATGATGGTAAGGACAATGACAATGGTAAATGTATCTGTAAAACAGATATAAAGTGTGACCAGCAATGCAAACTAATAGATTATAGATCATTTATACTGTAGATTCCTATATTCAAATCGACAGTGTTGCAGTGGAACAGGCCAGTGACTTCAAATTCTTGGAGTCAGTGGTGTAAAGTAATTAAAGGGATTCTAGGCAAGTTCAGAGATCAAAAAAAGAAAAAGAAAATGTTGTCAAACAGTTAGTACCGTTGACTGACAACCCCTTCAGCCAATCAGCAGTTCAATCCTCTTCAGCCAATCAGCAGCTCCTTTTTCCTTTTCCTTTTCCTTTTACTTTAGAAGGGGCCATGCCGAAAATAGGTGGGAAAAATGGGGGGGAAAAAAAATATATATAGATATTTTAAAAATGTAGGCTTAATATTGCCTAGAATCCCTTCAAGTACATTTACTCAAGTACTGTACTTAAGTACAATTTGAGGTACTTTTACTTTACTGGAGTATTTCTAATTGTCTATACTTTTACTCTCACATCCACTACATCTCAGAGGCAAATATTGTACTTTTACTCCACTACAATTATTTGAAAACTTTAGTTACTAGTTACTTTGCAGATATAAATGATTACATTATAAAATATACATTAACCACTATAGCCCTATTTTATACCTAGGCTATTTGAAAATAGCCGATAAGCTCACAATGTGACGCAGATCTGAGCTTGTAGATCTGCTATTTTCAAACATTTTGTACTTTTACTTTTGGTACTTAAAGTACATTTTGATACCAATACTTTTGTACTTTTATTCAAGTACATTTTGAATTCCGGACTTTTACTCGTAACAGAGTACTTCCCCATTGCAGTATTAATACTTTAAGTAAAAGTAAAACATTTGAGTACTTTTTCCACCACTGCTTGGAGTACACATCTCGAAGGACCTCAAACGGGCCCCCCACACGACACATGTGGTGAAAAAAGGCTCAGCAAAGGCTCTACAGCCTCTGGCGCCTGAATAAATTCAGGGTGAGCCCTGCATCCTCAGGGCTTTCTATAACAGTTCAATAGAGAGCATCCTGACGAGTGGCACCACTGCCATACATACATTTTATTACTCATAATTCAAGTATTTAAATGTGTTACTGTATATATGATCACTTTTTTATTTATCTCCCCTCCTTTCTATTTTATGCTCTGATTCGTTACCCATCTTTTAACTGCAACACTGAATTCAAGTATTTCAATTTGTTATATATGATCGCTTTTTATTTGTCTCCCCTCCTTTCTATCTCATGCTATGATTTGTTTCCCCTCTTTTAACTGCAACACTGACAAGCCTGAACAATTATGAAATTCCCCCACATAGTACTTGTAATGTATGTGATGTGATACTAAATATTGATTCTGATTCTGAGATTATCTAGTTTGAGAGAGAGAGAGAGAGGGGGGGGGGGGGCATTTTGGAAGAAGCTAAGTTGATGAGCACAGCACTTAGACGTAATGGCCTGTTGCCTTGGCTGGCATAGAATCTACAGTAATCTGTACGTTTATGGGATTAGCTGTTCAATAACACTTCTCTGGCTCTTATAACTCGATGCAGAAAGCAGTATTTATCAAACAGCCTCTGTGGTAATGGAGCAGGGCCGGATGTAGACAGGGGCATGGGTGGGCTCAGCCCACCCAAATATGCTGTGTATTGCCCACCCAATCAATAATTAGATAAAATATGTAGCTTTTCATTACAGAACCATAATGACTCACAAAAGCAATCTGGGGCAGGGGGTCGTAAGTAACTTTTAAGGGTGAGCTGTAGACTGCCCCAACCAACTCACAAGATAGAACCAGTATGCATGTATTTTTGTGCTATTCTTCCATTGTCTAAATGCAAGTTCTACCCACAGTGAAAGTGGTCACACAGCACTCTTGAATTACGAGCATAAAATACTATAAAGACCACAGGCTATATGCTATTCTTATCAGTGCAAATGCAACACAACGTATAGATTCTTATGAAAGGCCCTTGACAAGTCAATAACAAGCAGCTTGGATACGGATGAATTAGTAAGGATTTTTGCTATAGGAGAAAAGGTTCTGATGCTTCAGAGAGGGGTATTGTATTTTGGCACTAGTTTGCCCATGTAATCCTTTTTGCTTTTGTTGTTGGCTAGATTGTTGGCTAGAATCCCTTTTCTTTCATTTCAAGGCAAATGATTGTGTTATTACTGAATGTGGATCTGACTTGTGATTGGTGAATTAGTCATGTTGTGTTGTATAATCATTTATTAAGCCTTGGCCTTTGATTCTGTACTAAACCTTTGTGTAGGTTATCTGTAGAAATGCAGTACTGTATGGAAAAATGGATTCTATAGTTTTCCATTCTATATATATATTTTTAAACTGCACAACTTCTCTTTGTATAATAGTTAAACAGATGAATCAATAAAGGTAAAGGATTATCTATCTATAAAGGGAACGCTGGATATATTCATATCTGTCTGTCTGTCTGTTTGTTTGTCCTTTGCATATCTCGAGAACCCTTCATGGGTGGGCCCTCCTGCCCGGCCCTTGCGAGTGATTCAGATTGCCACTATGAAAGTATGTCTGTGTTCAAAGAAGAAATCACATTACACTACAAACAGTGTCATACTGCCATTTGCATTTGCCTTGAAAAAACTATAAACACACAATAAAAAAAATAAATGAAGTTATTTTTTCTTCCTTTGATATGTTTGGCTTTCATTATGCAATGATTACTAGGTAATGTTGTCCAGTCTCAAGTCTCTATTTGATGATACAACTAGGCTGGAAAAATCTGATATCAAAAGGTCAAGACTGACGTGCTGAGCAGTTTACACAATTGCTAGCCAAGCAATCATGCTTTTTTTCTAAAGTGTTTTATCACGTATGTACAAAAGCTGGGATAAAACAGCCGCCCAGCTCTCCGAAATTGGATTGGGCGTACTGTGCGCCAGGTTGGCCATTTCAAGACCGCAGTTCACCCTCCTATAACAGTGCATAAGGATTTTCGGTTATAATGCAATTATGTATTGCTGAGGACCCACGTACAGAGTACAGACAGTTTGCAGTTGATAGGGTTCTCCAGAACCGGCCCGAGCAAACATCCATATGGGCACTGCTTTTGATAAGCCCTACTAATGGAAATGCAGCAGGCTTGATTTAGCTGCTTTCTTTGTCCCCTTTTAGATGCATTTTGAAATAGAAATCTCCACCAGGAGGCATTCTCTCTCTCTCTTCTCTCTCTCCTCTCTCTCTCTCTCTCTCTCTCTCTCTCTCTCTCTCTCTCTCTCTCTCCTCTCTCTCTCTCTCTCTCTCCTCTCTCTCTCTCTCTCCTCTCTCTCTCTCTCTCCTCTCTCTCTCTCTCATCTATCTCTCTCTCTCTCATAGTTGACTAATTTATGTAAACTATAGTGGTTATTTAACCGTCTAAATGAGCCCATAACTTAACCATCTGTGTGCATGCATGCGCACACCATAGGTAGGTATCTCGGCGTTTATACTGAAAGAAATAGCACTACTCCTGTTTGTCGACCAGGGATTGAACAGGTTGTCACATTGAAATTGGATTGAACTGAACAGCATCTGTCTGTCTGTCTCTCTGTCTGTCTCTCTCTTTCCGTGTGTGTGTGTGTGTGTGTGTGTGTGTGTGTGTGTGTGTGTGTGTGTGTGTGTGTGGTGTGTGTGTGTGTGTGTGTGTGTGTGTGTGTGTGTGTGTTGCGTGCGTGCGTGCGTGCGTGCGTGCGTGCGTGCGTGCGTGCGTGCGTGCGTGCGTGTAGGCGCTGCCTGTTTGGAAGAGACAGACATAGCGATCTTTATCATCTTCACCTATATGAGAACATAAACAATGTTGGTGTGACTAAGAGATTCGCTGAAACACATTCATTACATGGATAGATTAACAAGTTTGTATTTTTTTATTTAGAGCTGCCAATACGTTTTTACCCCCTTTTTCTCCCCAATTCAGTCGTTATGCCAATTAATTCCTCCCATACACACTCACAGCTGATCACTGCTGTTGTATCCTATACCTATACTGACTCACCTGCCAGTGAGGAGCCCCCACCGAGAGGACATAGGGCCTTTGTCCTACTCCTCCCGCATAACACTCCCTGCTGACAGGTGCCGCCCCAGCCCGTAGGAGTGCAATGACCAATAACACCTCCCAACCCGGCTTCCCTACCGCGAACACGGCCAATTGTGTCCGTATAGACGCCCGACAAAGCCGGTTGCAACACGGTGGATTCGAACCCAAAACCTCCCTGGTGGTGGGCAGGGACTTTACCACTGCGCCACCCGAGCGCCTAACCAGATTGACATTAAGCCGTCTTGTGCCTCAAGGACAGGAGTGTTTTAATTTACCAGTGGATTCCATATACAGTACCAGAATGAAACTTTGGCCACTCCATAGCCTCACAGACATATATCCATAGCCTGGAGGGACTGGTGAGTCTGAGATGATTGAGTCACAAAATAACATACGTTGTTGTTGACCGATTTGAAAAATATTGAGGAATCGAGTTGCCTGCTGGCAGCAATACACATATTATACGCATACACCGATTAGCCAAGCAGTTTGCAAGATTAGCTGCAGACAAAGACAGACCGACAGACAGACAGACAGACAGACAGACAGACAGACAGACAGACGGCTGTATTATGTCTGTAGCTATTCATTTATATTTTTTAAATTTAACACACAAATGTGATGCAGTGTCCCAACTGAAATGAATCAGCTAATACACAGACGAGACCCAGTTATTTTATTATAATAACAAATCTACTGCAATCACAGTTATTGTCACATTGCATTACCTCTGGTGTAGGGTAATTCTAGCCAGAGTGTCGCTGTGGTCTTATTGACTGGTAAACACCCTGCTGCTCCCGGCACAAGGCTGTCAAAAAGTCTAACATACCTTGCCATAGAAATAAAGTGTAAACACTGTCTCACGTACAAGTCATTTGTATAGCAGCACATTTAAAAACAACAGAAATTGACCCAAGTGCTTTCTTTTCAAAATAACATACTGTAGGTAGAATACACATAAAACACAATACAATTTAAACACAAAAATGAATTCCATTCAGTGGTCAAAACAGACAATGAGTTACAGTACAGTAGTTAAAGGTTTAATGACATTCACTTTTACACCACATTCAAAGTCTTTGTCCTGGTCCTTCAAAAGTGTACAAAAAGTTTTAAGTTTGAAAATTCCATTCCAGTGATCCATGGCAGGTGTTTTTCTCTCACATTTCTAAAGCCTTTTCAACTGCAATGAAAAAATAAATCTTTGCCTGCGGGTGTCGCTGGTGAGGGATTTTGCCTGTCAATCATCGCCTCTGCTCCGCCCCTCCCAAAGGAAAGGATAGGGGAGGGGAGGGGCGAGGAGGAGAGTGGGCGGGATTAATCGACTGTGACCTCACTGTCGAAGGGCCAAGCTCAGATTACTTTTCAGCCTAATTATTCAGAAAACCCCAGACCACAGAAAATCCACTGAATGTTCTAAGTTCAGGTTTTTTGGGTGTAATTGAGGTCCTAAAACCCCAAATAAAACATTGAAAATAAAAAAGGGAAAATGAATGTCATGATACCTTTAACCTCAGACTGAGCTAAAAGCAAAAAAGAAGAGGTGAGTTTTTAGGTTGGATTATTGTTATTTTTTAAATACGTTTGATGGGAGATCGTTTCCATACAAGCACAAATGCACACATGAAGGTGTACACACACTGACAAACACATACACTCGCATACACTCCCCAAAACTCACAATTCAAATAATTAACTCAAAAACTTAATCTGGACTATAATCTGTTGTGGTTGTGGTGGTTGTTGTCAGTCAATATTATGAAAGACTTACCCACAGTGACAAAGTTAGCCTTTCCTAAAATGTTTTTTTATCAGTGCAACATACTGTAACAACTTGGTTCATTTTTGGATGTGTGTTACTTTGTACATGCGTGTGAGAGCTAGCCCCTACTGCGAGCTGTTGCCATGGCGACAGTGTTAAACACGTGCTGTTTTTCTACCTCCAGCATTACATGTTGCACCAACCAATGTGTTGTTTTCCAGTTTGTGTGTTCGTTCCCTAACTCTCTTTCTCTGTGTATGCATTTGTGCATGCGTGTGTGTGTGTGTGTGTGTGTGTGTGTGTGTGCGTGTGAGACAGAGGGAGACAGAGAGAGAGAGAGAGAGAGAGAGAGAGAGAGAGAGAGAGAGAAAGAGAAAGAGAAAGAGAAAGAGAGAGAGAGAGAGAGAGAGAAAGTAAGTGAATATGAGAGATAGAGGGGGGAATTATTCTAAGCCTGGGTTTTCCCATAGTTGCTCTATTCGTCTAATGTTTCAGGCCAATTACTGTCGCATATTCAACCGGACACCCTAGAAGTGCTGTATACATTTCATTATTGTTATAATAATTGCAACCTACAAGGCACTGAACAATCTGGCTCCCCCCTACCTCTTCGACCTCCTCAAACGTCATGTCCCCTCCCGCTCCCTCAGGTCTGGTGACGCCAACCTCCTTGAGGTCCCAGGACCAAGTACCCAACCTGGGGCGATAGCTTTTGCTTTTGCTGCCCCAACCCTGTGGAATGCACTCAATACTAGAAGCCCCCACCCTCCAAACCTTCAAAACTGCTCTCAGAACCCACCTCTTCAATATGGCTTTCCCCAGCTAACTCCACACCCCCCTTTCTCATAATTGTCTCCGCCAGGCCGAAAGGCATGGCGAGAGGGTATGTTTTGCACCCTGTCCGTCCGTCAGTCCGTGAACAGCTAATCTCCGGCACCGTTGGCTTGATCGCAGCAAAACTGTGCACACACAGTCCCTGGATGCCAATTCAGAACCTCTGCCCCACATTTTTCACATGGGCCTGTTATAGCGCCACCAGGAGGCCACTTTTTGCAAAACACATTTTTTGACCGTACTCCTACAGATGTTGTCCAAACATGACGCAAATCGGTACACAGTATCTCTATAGTCATTAAACGAAATAGCTTTTTCAGATTTTTCATATTCTATCCTGATTGGCTAAGAATGGCTTCCAAAGTTTGCAGGAGTACTCCGTTTTGAACAAAATGCCTCAAATCATGAACACAGCGTACAACTTCCGTGAAATTTTGCACGGACATTTCCACTAGGCCGAGGAAGAAATGCACATTTTTTAAATCCACACTTTTCTCCCAATGTGGAGGAAGAATGCTTAGGATTTTTACTGTGATCTCTCGCTCTCTTGAAATATATAATCCTTGGTTTCTGTTGTGTGTAAACAATAATAACAATTCAAAGCAGTTGTCCCCCAAACCCCAACTCCAGTGGCTGTCATAAGAACGGAGGGAGCGCTCTATGATCATGGCACCAGAACCTGTTTGGCTCACGCAGCTGAGCCTAATTTATGCTCCGTCCCTCGAAGGTGTCGCACGCAGAGAACGGCCGAGAATAGCACACCTCCAAGCTCACAGCGGTCGCATCCGCGACGCAGTTGTGAGCTTGTATGTCAGCTGTTCTTGGTGCGCAATACCGTTGCGCGATGAAGTATATATGTCTCATAGGGCGCACCCCACTAGCCAAAACACAAGAGGAGGTTGAATGAAGTGAAACCAGCGCACCCAAAAAAACAGCAGGTTTGGGGATCTGTTGGGAATTGATTACATGAAACAGTCACCTGTGCGTCCAGTCTCAATGTTTGTAAACAAATAATTGGTCTACTAAACTTTTAACTGAAAAAGTAGATTGTCTTGAATGAATGTAGCTGCAGTGACTAGTGTGAAAGGTCAAATGACCAAGTTCAGGCTCGGATTTACACAGTCCCTTTGACCTTTTGGTACCTACCAAAAAGTGACCTTTCAAATGACCAGGTCCAGGCCCGGATTTACAGAGGCCTATGTCTAAAAAGTATTTAATGCAAATTATCTCCGTCGTGCGCGCACGCACGTACGCACACACACACACACACACACACACACACACACACACACACACACACACACACACACACACACACACACACACACACACACACACACACACACACACACACACACACACACACCCAATAACAGACACACACACCCAATAACAGCCACAATACAGCCGACATAGTCTAGATTCACATCAGCCTTCAATTCCAGAGCCACAAACAAACAGACAGCCTGTTTCACTGCCACCGGGCCCCAACAGAGCTACATCTTGAACCACATCAGCACATGACACGAACAGCATACAACACAAACTGCAGCAGCAGCATCCAGCAAAGGAAAAGGAAAACTTAGGTATTTCACAATTATTACATGATCGCCTAATCGCAAGTATTTGAGATAATCGCAATCGCAATACTTTACATAATTTTTTTTTGTGGAAATAGAAGACTGCTATTTCCAGTATTCATGTTTTTTTTTAAGTATAAAGTTACGACATATGCGCATTTAAATTGTTAATCGCAATTATTTGAGCGACAATTAATCGTCAAGTAAAATTTCATAATCGTGACAGTCCTAAAGAGGTTCCTACTTTGAGACGTCTTCATCAGCCGTCTTCAGGGGAAACCCCCGAGAAGGACGAGGTCTTCGGCCGTTCGACCGTGCAGACCAAGTCTTCGGAGGAATCCCCCATGCAGACAAACCCATGGATAGAGAGAGATCTCCAGATCTCGTTCTCTAGGGCAGGGCATCCTCGGATGAGCCTTCCAGCGGTGACTCCCGCCTTCTCCATCCATCTGGTTAGCTTCACCAGTACTTTATTAGAGGTGGATGGTCTGGGAGGGTGTTAGACTGTAGGTGAGAACCTCAGACTTCTGGGCATTGACGATGCAGATGTCATCTGCATCGTCATATACAGTATGTGTGTGTGTGGGTGTATGGGTGGGTGTGTGTGTGGGGTGTGTTTGTGTTTATAAAACATAAAAAAATGACTACATCAGGGAGCCATCTAGACCTCCTGGACTAGTTGTAGTAGTGAAGCCCAGTTCTTGCTCCCCTCCTGCACTGATGTCTTAATGCATAGTCAGTCCAATGAAGAGGGGGGTGTCCCCCCTGCAACACCTCTGCCAGCCTTGAGTATCTGAAAGAAAGAAAAAAAGAAAGAAAGAAAGATTCATTCAAGTAACCGAGAGCCACATATACGTATACTGTATCCTGTCACAACATACAGTCTAGTATATGTATACTGTATCCTGTCACAGCATACAGCCGAGTATACGTATACTAGGCTGTATGTTGTGACAGAGTACAGTATACGTATACTCGGCTGTGTATGTTGTGACAGGATACAGTATACGTATACTAGGCTGTATGTTGTTACAGGATACAGTATACGTATACTAGGCTGTATGTTGTGACAGGATACAGTATACGTATACTAGGCTGTATGTTGTTACAGGATACAGTAAACGTATACTAGGCTGTATGTTGTTATAGGATACAGTATACGTATACTAGGCTGTATGTTGTGACAGGATACAGTATACGTATACTAGGCTGTATGTTGTTACAGGATACAGTATACGTATACTAGGCTGTATGTTGTGACAGGATACAGTATACATACTGTATCCTGTCACAACATACAACCTAGTATACGTATACTGAATCCTGTCATAACATACACAGCCTAGTATACTGTATCCTGTCACAGCATACACAGCCTAGTATACATGAGCTTGTAAATCGGCCAATATCACAATGTTTGCCTCTTTCTTACATAATATTTGACCATTTGGCCAATTTAGTATTAAAGTCATTAAATTGTAACTTTATAAATGTGCAAATACCCTGTATACACTTAAAGGGCATAGCAGTGGCGCCCATGTTGTGGTGTCAAACCCATTAATTTTAGATTTTAGACTTTATACATTATGTTAAGGCTGGAACCAAGCCATCCAGAATCCTAGTGAATGTGTAAAGTGATTTACTAGGCCCAGTGGTGTAAAAAGTACTCAAATTCTTTACTTGAGTAAAAGTACCAATACAACAGTTTAGAAATACTCTATTACAAGTACAAGTCTGGTATTCAAAATTTACTTGAGTAAAAGTACAAAAGTATTTGCATCAAAATATACTTAAAGTACCAAAAGTAAAAGTACTCATTATGCACAACGTGTTACGATGTGACGCATTGTGAGCTTGTAGATCGTCTATTTTCAAATAGCCAAACTACATAGGTTATAGGGCTGAAGTGGTATGTTTTGTAATAATAATCCAAATCTACAAAGTAACTAAAGTTTTCAAATAGTTGTAGTGGAGTACGAATGTGTCTCTGGAATGTGGTGGAGAAGTAAAAGTATTGAATATTAAAATACTCCAGTAAAGTAAAAGCTCCTCAAAATTGTATAGTACTTGAGTACATGTACTTATTACTTTAGTTTACACCACTGACTAGGCCTGCAAACTGTAGCCTGTCTTAGCATCACAATCAAACACGGCTCAACAATACAACATATTCACCTCACATCACATCACACAACACAACAATGCTTCATCCTGACTAGTTGTTGCTTTACCAAGTAAAATAAAAATAAAATTACACGCAATTCCATCAATTCCTTTAATGCTAAGCAGCTAATTCAGCTAAGCTAAAGTCACCTGCAGAAACTCACCTCAGTTTGGTCAGATGGACAAAATGCACGTCTGTTTGTGTTTTAGCAGCTTTCACCACTCTGGTAAACACTGACAACTCTACTCAACGTTCATCTGGAGTAACGTTGTATTATTTGTTGTTTATTTTTATCTTTTACTTCCAAAACATTGCAGAGACTGTGTGTGTGTGTGTGTGTGTGTGTGTGTGTGTGTGTGTGTGTGAGGGGGGGGGCGGAGCCCGAGAATTGGAGGACTTAAAAAGCCCGCCCCTCCCTCCCTGCTCCTAGGGAGTGTGGAGCAATAACTAACTAGAAGGTACTGTTCCTGAAGAAACAGTGTGGGATCGCTAAGAATGTTGATGGTATTGAGTATTGATAGTGTTAGTAGAGTTAAAGGTTTGAAAGGTTTTAAAGGTTTTAAAGGTTCTAAAGTTTTGAAAGGTTCTAAAGGTTTGAAAGGTTTAAGAGGTTTGAAAGGTTTAAGAGGTTCTAAAGGTTTGAAAGGTTCTAAAGGTTCTAAAGCTTTGAATGGTTCTAAAGGTTTGAAAGGTTTGAACGGTTTAAGAGGTTCTAAAGGTTTGAAAGGTTTAAGATGTTCTAAAGGTTTGAAAGGTTCTAAAGGTTTGAAAGGTTTGAAAGGTTTGAAAGGTTTGAAAGGTTTGAAAGGTTTGAAAGGTTTGAAAGGTTTAAGAGGTTCTAAAGGTTTAAGAGGTTCTAAAGGTTTGAAAGGTTCTAAAGGGTATTTACTTTAAATTATTTGTAGTCACTTTATTTACTTTAAAGTATTTTTTACTAATTTTTACAACTTTTAAGTATTTTTACAATTTTTTTTCAACTTTTAAGTATTTTTACTCATGTTGAGTACTTTTAAGTATTTTTACTCAGTATAAGTACTCTTAAGTATTTTTAATCAAGGTACTTACTTTAAAGTATTTTTAGTCACTTTATTTACTTTAAAGTAGCTTTTACTAATTTTTACAACTTTTAAGTATTTTTACTCTTTTTATCAACTTTTAAGTATTTTTACTATTTTTTTCAACTTTTAAGTATTTTTACTCATTTTGAGTACTTTTAAGTATTTTTACTCAAAATAAGTACTCTTAAGTATTTTTACTCAAGGTATTTACTTTAAAGTATTTTTAGTCACTTTATTTACTTTAAAGTAGCTTTTACTAATTTTTACAACTTTTAAGTATTTTTACTCTTTTTATCAACTTTTAAGTATTTTTACTATTTAAAAAGTGAAATATCTCTAAAAGTACAAATTATTTCAAAAAATTCTAATGGTAGCCAATATGTCCTAAGTAGGCTGAACGTTATAGAGTTGGAACGGAGTTTCTATCTAAAAGTATGAATTTCTCCATTGAAATGAATGGGAGTTTTTTAGAAGTAAAAAGTGAAATATCTCTAAAAGTACAAATTATTTCAAAAATTCAAATGGTAGCCGACATGTCCTGAGTAGGCCGAACGTTGAAGAGTTGGAACGGAGTTTGTAGCTAAAAGTATGAAGGACTAGTTAGCCGTCAAAAAACGGTGGTGAAGATAACAGTAGTGCAGTAGTAGCTTTAGCGATCCCACAACTACCTTGCAGGGCAGGGTTTCTCAAAGTGGGTGCCCCGTGGCAGACGGTGGCACCCTAGGGTGCCGTGACACAAGTCCAGGGGTGCCACAGCAGGATACTAATATTTGGAATTCATCAATATAACTTCAGTTTAACCACTTAGAGTCTAAGTGGTCTAAGTCTTAGACCCTCTAGATTTAATTAGTAAAACGGACCTTGCGACACATTGTGAGCTTGTAGGATCGGTTATGTTTGGCTAATATTCCCCCCAGAATAGGGATGATGGGGTTCAAGTGGTTAAACGTCAAGTATAACGTCAATCTGTCCTAACTCTAAAAGGAATTACTGTATTCTCTCAAGTTTTCACTGTGACACGCTGTATCTTAGCGGGAAAGATTTACATATTTGGGTAGCGTAATTTGACATAAATGTAAGGTGCTATAAAGTAACAATGTTATTCAGGGGTGCTAATCTCCAGCACCGTTGGCCCGATCGCTGCGAAACTGTGCACACACACTCCTTGGATGCCAATTAAGAACCTCTGCCTCAAATGTTTCACATGGGCCTGTTATAGCACCACCAGGAGGCCGATTTGTGCAAAACCATTTTTTTAATATTACTCCTACAGATTTTATGCAAACGTCATGCAAATCGGTACACAGTATAGTCATGTGATCAACATGAATCTGTCCGATTTCCCATATTCCATCCTCATTGGCTAAGGTTGGCTTCCAAAGTTTGCAGGATTGGTCCGTTTTTAACAAAATGCAGCTTGAGATTTCCGTGAAATTTCACACGCACATTCCCACAAGGAAGAAATGCCACCCTTTTCACATTGGCCTGTTATAG
This sequence comes from Gymnoscopelus braueri, assembly GCF_963280865.1. Classification (NCBI taxonomy): domain Eukaryota; kingdom Metazoa; phylum Chordata; class Actinopteri; order Myctophiformes; family Myctophidae; genus Gymnoscopelus; species Gymnoscopelus braueri. The sequence continues at coordinate 32,233,422 of NC_137604.1, read as the reverse complement.
TGCCACCAGCAGGTGTAATTTAGCAAAACTATTTTTTGGAACAAAATGCCTCAAATCATGAATGCAGTGTCCGATTGTCGTGAAAGACCTAAGAATAAATGGCACCCTTTTCACATTGGCCTATTATAGTGCCACCAGGAGCCTGGAGGCCACAATAACGTACAGTACCTGACCTGGCGGAGACCTGTGCTCCGAGGAGCACTTTTTCGAGTTTTTATTGATTTTATTCCTTTTTCTTAGTGTTTTTCCTTGTAGAGTTGTTTTTACGCTCGGGTGGCGCAGTGGTAAAGTCACTGCCCACCACCACGGAGGTTGTGGGTTCGAATCCATCGTGGTGCATCCGGCTTTGTCGAGCGTCTACACGAACACAATTGGCCCATGTTTCGGGGAGGTAGCCGGGCGGGGATGGTGATATCAGTCATTGCACGTACTCCTACGGGCTGGGGCGGCACCTGTCAGCGAGGAGTGTTGAGCGGGAGGAGTAGGACGAAGGCTCTACGTCCTCCTGGTGGGGGCTCCTCACTGGCAGGTGAGTCAGTAGGATACAACAGCAGTGACAACACAGAAATGTGTGTGGGGAGGAATTACAGTTTTTCACAATTGTTAACACACAAAAAGCGAAAATTCGGCACAATTTTCACAACCTTAACTTCATGCACTAATCGCTCGACCCAATTTGGCACTACTTCACACTCCCTTATCTGCATTAGACTCTGACTTTCCTTCTTTACACTCTGATGTCAATTACATTATCACCTTGTTGTCCAAACACTACACACAATGTTCAGTTGTTGCACACTCTTCTCACGTAAAATCTCAAAGCAACAATCTACAACACACCTTGTTGTCCAAACACTACACACAATGTTCAGTTGTTGCACACACTTCTCACGTAAAATCTCAAAGCATCAATCTATAAAACCTAAATATTCAAATCTCTAAACATTCAAGTCTGGTGAGCAATTTGAAATCAGGACTGCAGCATAAAAGGGCCTTGAGCCTCTGTTTTGTTTGGTGCACAATGGAACATTTTGAAGAAATCAACATCCAGAGAAGGAGAGGGGTAAGAGTGAGATGAGGAGGAGGTAGAGGAGGACAAGGGGAAGAAGGAGGAGGAGGAGGGAGAGGAGGTGGAGGAAGAGGAGGAGGGAGAGGAGGTGGAGGAGGAGGAGGACAAGGAGAGGAAGGAGGAGGAGGAGTAAGAAGAAGGAGAACGGTCATCTCCAATGAGATTCGGGCCACTGTGGTAGACCATGTACTCAATCATGGTTTGACCATGAGGGAGGCTGGCCAGAGGGTCCAACCAAATCTGAGCCGCTTCACTGTTGCTGCCATCATCAGAACCTTTAGGATGGAGAACAGGTCCTATAAATCTATTTGTCTTGTGTACTTTATGTAATACTGCATATCAATAGAATACAGTGTACTCACAGTATTATATATTTTTGGCAGGACTGAAAGAGAACCACACCGTGGAGGAAGAGCACAGACTTTCACGGCCGAACAGGAGACTACAATAGTCAATATGGTTCTTGAGAACAATGCCATTACACTCAAACAAATACAAACTAGGATTCTGGCTGACCAGACCATATTCGGGAACATCCAGACTGTCAGCCTGTCTACAGTGGACCGTACCCTTCATAGGAATGCTTTACAGTAAGGATGAAGCAAGTGTACAGGGTCCCATTTGAGCGGAACACAGACCGCGTCAAGGATTTACGGCGAGAGTTTGTGCTTGTAAGTCCCATACATTCAGCACTGATACATGCATGTATTGTACAATTCCAATATTTTTCCTTTTTTACAATGTCTCACTGTAGCCCACTGTGTTGACCTCTCTGTGTCCATACTGTAACTTGCATTCTCATGCTGTCTGTTTCAGCGGATCCAGGAGCATGACACAGCCAATGAACTATATGAATACATTTTCATGGATGAGGCTGGATTCAATCTGGTGAAGAGGAGGCGCCGGGGCAGAAATATCATCGGCCAGCGGGCCATTGTTGGGGTCCCCGGCCAGCGTGGTGGGAACATCACCATGTGTGCTGCCATGACTCACCATGGGATCCTGCATAGTCATGCCCATCTAGGGGCATATAACACTGCCCTTCTCCTTGCCTTCCTGGATGGCCTGCATGACATGTTAGTACCACCAGACCACATAGATGACCAACAGAGGATCGATTATGTTGTCATCTGGGACAATGTCAGTTTCCACCGGGCTGGTGCAGTGCGTGAGTGGTTCCAGGACCACCCACATATTTGTGTTCTGTACCTTCCACCTTATTCGCCTTTCCTCAATCCCATTGAGGAGTTCTTTTCAGCTTGGAGGTGGAAGGTATACGAACGGAACCCACAGAGCCGGGTCCCACTGCTCCAGGCCATGGAGGAGGCTTGTGGCGACGTCACTGTTGAGGCCTGTCAGGGCTTCATGCGCCACTCGAGGCGTTTCTTTCAGCGCTGCTTGGACAGGGAGAACATTGCATGTGATGTGGATGAGGCTCTCTGGCCAGACGTGAACCGAAGGCTTGATGCCTAAATGTATGCCTAATGTAAAGCAATAAAACTTTTTTGGCTGCATATTTGTGTTTTGTTTTATGTTTGACTATGAAAAAAGTAGGCCTACATACACTGAGTCATTTTACAAAAGAAATTGTCAATGTCATTCATATGGTGTGTTCCATTTCTATGATTGTGTTTTCAATTTTGCCCTGCAGTGTGCTGTAAATGTTTGGTAGTGTGCAGCACATGCTTATTGTGTGTACTGTAATGAATGGTATGTGTGTGTCATTTGAAAATATGGCTGTGTGTACCAAATGAAAACACGAGTTCCATTTTGTGAACAGTTAAAAGATTTGATGGCAAAGAGTCATCTTGCAAAGGCAGTGTAGGGTTTAGCATTTTGTGTGTGAGGTTTTCAGTTTTGTGTGTGCAGTTTTGAGAAAGCCGTTATT
>NC_137604.1:32222965-32225465 GCF_963280865.1 Gymnoscopelus braueri | reverse complement strand
CCTAATAACCCTGTGTCATTAGATACAATTACAGAGATTGTCTTATTACAAAGACCAACCCCGCCCCACATCCCTCCACAGTAGCCTACTTTCGCAATAAAAGTGCTGCCTGCTCATTTTGCCTGCATTACCTGCCTGCTCTCGTATAATAATGCAATTATCGAGTGGCGTCTCTAATGATCTCGCTGAATTACACTGTGACCTCTGTCTGGGTGTCTTGTTTTCACAGCTCGTCACTCTCTGGGGTAATTGTTTGGAGGGACTGTCCCCCACGTGATCAGCTTCTGATGAACTGGTGGGTGCACATAGACACGCATGCTCTCACAGATATGCAGTCATATGGACATGAACGATCATGTGATGCACTTGAATTCTCAAACATTTACTCTCATCCATATGCACATACAAGCACTATACACAAAACCACACATACGTAGCCTACATGTACATACTTGTGCATTTCTACATAGACCTTATTAAGGTACTGTATGGTGGTGTCAAGTACAGTAATGCTATATACTTAGTTGCACGACGGTACCATGTAGGTAGATGGGCTGTTTTCGGCCGCAGGACACCGGCGTACAACTAAGTGTAAATTAGGCTTAAAAGTTTCATGACATCAAATTTACATATTTTTCTATTTTTCAGGTTGTCTGACCTCAATTACACACACAAAAAAACAGAACTTGTGAACATTCAGTGGATTTTCTGTGGTCTGGGGTTTTCTCATAGAGTTATAATATATCTAGAGGGCGGACTGCCTCGCCCCCAGCTATTCATTTTAAGGAAAGTTGCTCAGTGGCGTTTGAAGCAACCGGAAGTCTGACGGAAGTATAAAATTGGGTCCATTGGGTCTATGCCATATAGAGTCTGCCGGAAGTACCAATATTGGGTCCTGAGCAACACAAACGGTAGATGCACACGCAGTAGCATTTTAAATGCGGAAGTATTGCATTCTCAGATTGACCACCAGAAGACGGTCGCTTCACTGTTCAACCGTGGCTCTGGGGGCTTGGGTTTTCTGAATAATGAGGCTCAGAAAAGTGCTGTGATTGGCCCGTGGACTTTGACGTCAAAGTCCATTAATCCCGCCCCTTCTCCTCCCTGACCCTCCCCGACCCTCCCTTTCTCCCCTGGGGGGGCGGAGCAGAGGCGATGATTGACAGGCAAAATCCATCAACAGCGACACCCGCAGGCAAATAGTTTTTTTTTTTCATTGCAGCTGAAAAGGCCTCAGAACACGGAGAGAAAAAAAACCTGCCATAGCTCACTGGAGTGGATTTTTCAGTTAAAACCTTTTAATACACGTTTGAAGGACCATGATAAAGACTTTTTTTTTATAGCTCAATTTTTATTGAAACAAAGGATTTTCAAAAGACAGATACACATAAAAGAATACAAGACAGTTTAATGTTTTGTAAACCAGCATGTCATGAAACCTTTAAATAAATATGATAGAAAAGTGCTTCCCAAACAGCGGGTCGGGACACTGCTTGGGGTTGCGGACACATTTCTACTGGTCGTGAATATATCTTCTTCTTTTTACGTTTTCTATTATTTCAAAAGATTAAAAAAAAAAAAAAAAAAACTACGGAAATAAAATAAAGTTCAATGAATAAAAACAACCTAAAGGTTCTATGACATTCATTTTCACTTTTTTTTAAAAATGTTTTTCGGGGGGGTTTATGACCTCAATTAGACCCCAAAAAAATGAACTTTAAACATTCAGTGGATTTTCTGTGGTCTGGGGTTTTCTGAATAATTAGGCTGAAAAGTAATCTGTGATTGGCCCCTGGACTTTGATGTCACAGTCGATTAATCCCGCCCCCTCTCCTCTCCGCCCCTCCCCTCCCCTATCCATTCCTTTGGGGGGGGGCGGAGCAGAGGCGATGATTGACAGTCAAAATCCCTCAACAGCGACACCCGCAGGCAAAAAAATATTTTTGCATTGCAGTTGAGAAGGCTTTAGAAATCAGAGAGAAAAAAATCCTGCCATGGATCACTGGAGTGGATTTTTTTGAAGGACCATGATAAATACTTTTAATGTGTTGTAAAACTGAACGTCATGAAATCCTAAGAGATACTGAAATTAGGACATTCATAATATTTTCGTACGTTCGGTTGACAGGCAAACACCATATTTCTCTTTTGGGTCTCGAGCTAAAAAGTTTGGGAACCATTGTGATAGAAGGCTGTCCACTGAATAAATACCCTTGGTAAACACATCACACAATGAAGCACACCCAGACATCACATCAGTTACTGGAGAGAATGGCACATATCATTCTGTGTACTACAGTAAAAAGCAAGCTGCTAAATGGCCGAGTTCCCCAGTGTTCTAATCAATGCTTGTTCTTTTTATCCCTAAAAAAACAGCTAACCATTCCTTGGACCTCTCTCTCTCTCTCTCTCTCTCTCTCTCTCTCTCTCTCTCTCTCTCTCTCTCTCTCTCTCTCTCTCTCTCTCCATCTCTTCCTCCATCTATCTGTCTTTCCTTATA
>NC_137604.1:32217965-32220465 GCF_963280865.1 Gymnoscopelus braueri | reverse complement strand
TATCCAGCTTCAATATACGTACATGGGGCATGCATTAGGAGCCCCGGCTCTCCCAACAAAATATGGCGGCCACGATGACGTATCACTCCAACTGTCAAATCTACTTCTGCGCCAATCAAATGAAGCTAGAAACTGACCAGGAACAGGAAACGGGAATGCCACCTTCTGGAAGAGGAAACTACAGTCATGCACAGAGCCAATTGAGTGACAAACGCAAGCTTATACAGACACAACAGTTTGGACATGGGAACTCTGTGAGGCATTACACTGGAGAGTGCCAAATAAAATTTCTGGGGAAATTCACTGGTCACAAAGACACTATTAATGACCCTTTTCCCTCTGTAGGGCTTTTACATGGCAGTCATGTTGACATAAATAGTAAACGGAGTCAGGGTGCTGCTATTGTGCATGTTGACTTGCTGGAAAGGCTCTGCTACACTTAATGGAACAATGTAGTATCATTGGTTAAAAAAGGCCTATATAGGTCTATTTATAAATGCACGGAATGTCTGTCCCCCCGCTTTGCAACGTCATGACACAAACAGTATTAACAGCACACAACAACAAGGTCCCTCGTTCTTGATTTTAGATTTTAAACAACACAGCAATGCCGCCACCGAAAGAACGTCTCCGCTGTCCAGGTGGAAGGACAACCCACTACCACCCACAGTCCCACATTGGGGGAGAACGACCCCGGCACCCATTGCTGCTTCAAAATTCCATGGAATTATGACAGCGTCTGCTTATTTCCTATATCTGGATCAGACACTTTTGGCATGGAAGAACTTTTAAAGGGTACATCCATGTGATTTATATGAGATTGTAATTGCCGACGCTGAACAACACGCTTGGTTAATCGGTCATATCAAACTAACACATCCAAGCTAAAACGTGTTAACACGTAAATAAACATGTTGGCCGCCTATTATTATTTCAGGTCATGTCATTTCAAGAGGTTATTCAACTCTCCCATAGTGTCTTTCAATCGTACTTCATTCACTGCATGCACAAAGCTTGCACGGGCCATATCATAATAATATCTCAAATGTATATAGCACTTTTCTAAGTACCCAATGACACTGTCTGTCTGTCTGTGTTGCTTTTTTGCCCAGTTTTCCATATACTGTGGTGGACAGTAGCAAAGTACATTTACTTATAAGTTATTTGAGTAACTGTACTTTATGATTTTTGTAGCATGAGCAAGTTTACTGTCAAATCAGAACGCCTCAGAATGCTTTACAATGAGAGCCAAATGAGAGCCAATTACTGAGTAATAATATTAAGACCTTTCTGGATTGACCTGTCAATATGCTGTTTTGTTTTGTTATGTTTAATATTGCCAGACTCTATTAAGGTACTGCATGGCATTAGGATGGTGTTAAATGTCCTCTTAGGAATTAGGCCTTTGCTTCCTCACCTCATTTTCCCCTATTGGATTAGCAGCTAGTGAACGCTATTACCATTATGTTGCAGTTACTACGATTATAATGCTTGTAATATAATTGTGGTTTAGTATAATTAATTAAGTAAAATGATTAGAAAGCAGAGACGGGAGCTGAAATTATTTTCATTCCATGTCTTTGTTCATGAGCTCGACTGTCATTTTCGCTTTTTCCGTTCCAGTGTTCTGACAATGTATTGGACCAGTTAGACTCTAAAAGAAAGAGAAAAAAGAAGTCTATGTAAATATGAAATTACATAGTAAATGTAAACTAATTAGTGGGCTGTCTCAGGAAAGATTTTCAAGGGGAAGCTTGACCTTATTTTGTTCAGTGGGGGCTCAGAGTATTTCACAGAAGGTAAGCTGGAAAAAATGAGCCATGCCCAATGCCCCACATAAAGGAAACACATGCACATCTCACAGAATATGCCTACCATGATCTTCAGTCAAATGGTAGAGAAAACCACATTCATTTAGTCCAACTGGCACTGGGGATTTTACCCCAACCAAGGGATAAAAGGCAGCAATACAAGACTCACTTCATATGCTTGTACAATAATACCACTTTTGATCCGTGAACAAAATTCAGCTGAACAGCTTTTACTTTAGCTGATTTCAAATGTATCTCGACAGAAGTGCTGAACTTTCTGTCCCATTTTAAAATACAGAGAAAGCAGAGTTCACTTTTTAGTAGTCACATACTCTGTGGTGCCACTAACGAACACTTGGCCAGGGAGACAACTGCTAATTACTGTAATCAGCCTGTCAGTTCTCCTCTACAGTGAGACAACATGAAAGAAGTCAGTTTGCACTTCATCCATTTTTGGCTGTCCTTTTTAGAGGCTTTACCCAAAAAACATCTCAAATAAGCTAACATTATGTTAGGGAGCCAGTTAGCTCTTACAGCAGAGACATATAGCATTATAGCACGTTCAGTGTTAGTGGTGAGGTGATCTCTGTCTGTTTTCTGTTGGGCTTGCTCATCCTCTTAGTACACTAAGCTGAAAGGGTGAGATGTCTGCAGTTTGAAAAAGTGACTAGAATCTCAGTTGAGAATAG
>NC_137604.1:32210465-32212965 GCF_963280865.1 Gymnoscopelus braueri | reverse complement strand
ATAACCATTTTGCTAAGTTGTTTTTGACATTATTTATCTTTTTAATAAATCCTGTGTATCCCTCTCTTTTGCCTGAACACTGGGCCAGGTTCATGACAGTACTCAAACTATACTTGAGTCAAGGTATAGATACTACTTGTCAAATATGTCTCTACTAGAAAGTTGCTCTGTCAAATTTGTACTTGATTTAACCCATTAAGACGAGGCCAATTTTACAATGCCTTCTAAATCAGTAGTTTTCAACAAAAAAAAAATGGACCAAGGAACCCCCAAATTGATATATATATTTGCCGCAGACCCCCATCTGAAAATGTTTTGAGCAAGGGGACCCCCAGAAGAGAAGATTATTTAACATTTTAACACTTTCAAGATTAAAAAAAAAAAGCAGATGTGCAAGCTCGCAGCGTGGCACAAAGTGACACGATGTGAGTTTGTACTTCTGCTATTTATGAATAGTCAATGCTAAAATCTAAAATGACAGATGCTTTCCCGGTTTTAATGGGTTAAAGTACTGGAGTACGCTACTTGTTTTTAAAAAGTATTCAAAAGTACATGCTTTTGGAAATACGAGGAATTGGAAGGCATTCAAAAGTATAATGTGTGTATGCTGGTGTTAGAAATCGGTGAGATTAGTGTTTGTGTTTATAAGGAGCCTCTGAGAGTCTAAAAATGGAACCAAATGGTCACTTTCTGCTACCGTATTTCTTTCCTTTCTGTACAGGCCTTGCAATTGTAAATATAGCACAGAGCAGTATGGGTGAAACATTTTGCTATCCTTGTAAATGTAAAGTCTTTTGTGTTGTGCTTGTTACCGGCCTCAGACCTAGGGGAATCTGGGTCGGCAGCAAGTGATACACAGGCAAGGATGCACTGTGGATCTGTGAATGACGAGGAACAGGAGGGCACATTACATTGTGTTGCTTTGACTCAGCCAGCAGCAATTTATTACTGAATACGTATCAAAATATTACTTTAGCATTTCAACCTTGTTACCTTGTTTTACTTTAAGTTTTCAATATCAAAATATTTAACAGTCCAACAGGCATTTTACTTCACAGTACTTCAGCAAAAATACAATAAACCAAATCATACAAAAATAGTGTTCAGAAAACAAATAAAGTGCAAAACAACAAACCATTTGACATAAAACCAACTCTGTAGTCTTTCTTTTAAAACGCAAATCTAATTACACTTCCATTCATATATTAGCTCAAATACAATAACTTGTGTGTGCTTTCTTGTGTGGTAACGCAGTAGTCCAGCAGATTAAGTCAATGTTTCAGAAGAATCGTTCACTTTGAGACACAAGCACCACATTTGGCATGAATAATGCCTAGGACCTACTTTTTCAGAAAAGCCTGTTGACAGCCTGAAAATCCAAGATGGTGGCCATTTTTCAATGCATCAAATGTAAAACATGTTTTTTCAGTGTAGAACATGTGTAAAAATGCATGTGTTTTGACATGACAAATGCAATGTTGCCTATACATATCCAATATGGCTTCCAGTTTTCAAGATGGCGACCATTTTTGACTAAAATTCACAGTTTTCTGTCGTAATTCGATGAGAAATGAAGCTTCAACCGCATGTAGAGTAGTCCAAGGTCTAAGCAGACTTTTGAGCTACATTACAATAGTTGTAATCAATGTCAATTAGCTGACATAATTTTTTATAAGAGAGTGATGTCAAAGCTTAACCAGGGCACATCATTGCTGTGAGACACAGCATAGGGTTCAGCGTCGGCTAAGTAGTGTACTCACTGTAGTTGTACTCTACTAACTACTAACTTATAGTAAAGTATAATATAGTAAGTGTTGCTATATAATTAGCCCTGTATATACACCAACTAGTAGTTTAGTTAGTTGTTGTATTGTAGTTAGATAGCCGCACCTGAATTGACAGGATGTGCCAGTGCAAGAAAGCTGAGCAAATGGGGCTATAATTACCCGGATGGTGTACAGATCACACTGAACTTAATGGCACTGAGCGATCGGGCTAGCTGTAGAGCACTTAGTTTGAACCTTGTTGTATCCCATACCTGAATGTGCTTACAGTAGATATTCTGTACGGACAGGTGGTAAAAGGATAGCCCCTCTGTCTAAACCGTCACCCAAAATATCCACTTCTAATCCACTGAGTTGTGCAGCTCAAACCCCTCCACAAATGGCGTTTGAGAAATTTGCCGTGTCGACGGAGCTGGATTAACCCTTCGTGGTGCCCTGCTACGACCCGTGCGGTGCCCCCCCTGGACCGTTTTATCAGCGGGGGAAGGTGCAGCACGGGAAAAAATTACGCTTCAGCGGTGCGTTTCACCTCCTTCAGCAGTCGCTTCTTCTAAATTTCGGTGCTTTTCGGCGATAGTTCTGTCTTCTTTCACTTTCTCCACGCTGTTTGGTGCCCCCCCCCCCAAGGTTGGTGACCTGTGCTTCAGCACCTAAAGCCCTTCCGTTAAGCTGGCACTGCATGTCCAGCTTTAATGACCTCCGATTTGTGCAAATGG
>NC_137604.1:32177965-32205465 GCF_963280865.1 Gymnoscopelus braueri | reverse complement strand
TGATTTATGGGGTCGAGTATTTGTATGTTTTTCAGAGGTTTTTGACATAAACTTTGACCCCCGCCCTATTACGGATTTGTTTGGAGTCCTTCCAGAGGAGTCACCTCTAACCAAAGCTCAGTCGGATAACGTGGCCACTCTTTTGGCCAGATGCCATGGCTTATTTTACTTTATACTTACACTATTTTAACTCTGTTGACTTCTCCGTCTGCGGTGAGCACCTGGTTGCTGCGTTTTCTATGGCGTATTTTACTTAATTGTAAATTGGACTCTGGCCCTGCTTACACTGGGTTGGTGACTTGCTGGGCTGCCTTAAATTTAGTACGCATGGGAAACCTGAAAGTTTTTATGAGAATTGGTATTTATTTTTATCAGTCCTCCCTCAAACCTGGCCGAATACTGTTAGTTCCTTCTTTTTCTAAACTCTGTACTTTATAATGATGTTGTGGTGGTTATGTAAAGTGAATATGTATATTATTTGAACTATTTTATTATAATTTTTTATATAATTTTGTGTTTTTATTTTGCATTTGTCCCTAACGCTATGGTGTTTTGTCTCATGTTAAAATATGTTGTATGTACTGTCTGTGTGGTTGTATGATATAAAACATTTAGGAAAAATCTGAATAAAATGTATTTTCAATAAAATAAAATAAACATTCCAACAACAATAACAATGTATAGTCCTATAGTTGCTTCTTTGGGGCTTGTTTTCCTGTTTTGCCACTTGTGTCTCTTGCAAAATCTGGCAACACTGGACTAGCTGAATCTCCTACAATGGGGAGATTAGTACTCAGAGCTCTGTTTCATGACCAATACCTTGTAGATATCCATCAGTGCTACAGCATATCAGCTCACTACTCTGCCCTGGGTTCCTATCACGCTAGACAGGCCTGCAGGAGGCTAAGCTAATTTTGCACCTAGATGTTACTGACTGAATTAAACCAATTATTTTGCCTTACTGAGGGTTTTGCCCCCTAGCCTTCCTAATAATAATGATGAATGAGGTTATTATTAATTCTCTGTGTGTGTGTGTGTGTGTGTGTGTGTGTGTGTGTGTGCGTGCGTGCGTGCGTGCGTGCGTGCGTGCATGTGCATAAGAGCTGCCCTTGACCTCATTAAATCTGTCTGAGGCTAATTGCCTCATTTGGCCCAGGTTGCTGAATATCTCTTCTCTTTAACTCAACAAAATATGGCATTTTCTCTTAACTAAACAACAGATGTATTCTCGACTCACTGTGTCATGGCTGTGTGTGTGTGTGTGTGTGTGTGTGTGTGTGTGTGTGTGTGTGTGTGTGTGTGTGTGTGTGTGTGTGCGTGCGTGCGTGCGTGCGTGCGTGCGTGCGTGCGTGCGTGCGTGCGTGCGTGCGTGCGTGCGTGCGTGTGCGCGTGAGTGTTCGTGCATGTGTGTGTGCCTGTACCTAAATGCTTACTTAATGATCCTATGAGGATCCCAAGGGGAGCTTCTTCTTCTGGATAATTCTGTTATGGGCCCATATGGCTGCACATTCCAAAATCATGGTTTTTGACTTATTTATAACCGTTATCAGATGCCATGCTGTTGATTTGACATTATGCATGGTAGCCTATGGATATAGGAGAGTGAAAAAGAGAATCCTCTTTCTGGCACAAAATGCAGTTGTTGCTACATTTTAATTAAACTGGAAATAAATGTGCATTCCTAATTCATTCATTACAGTCACACAATGTCAGGTATCACCCATTGCAGGATGCTATACTACTGGTAGTGGTAGCACAACAGCATCATGTGTAGTCTATGCTCTGGATGTGTTGCAGTTCTACCTCTGAGCAGTAGGGGGAGCTAAGAGACAGAGGGGCAACAGGCAGTGATTAGAACAGAAACTGATTTTAATTTGATTAGGAACAGCCTATTTAGTAAAAAGGATCAATACTTAATGGTAGTTTGATTTATTTTGAGTTGTTACACAAATAGATGTAATAGATAAAATGTGGAAATAATTATGTAAAAACAGACACAGTTGTGATTGAAAGGGACTCAACCCTCTTCATTTCCACTTTATTTGTCATCCAATGGCCACAAAGATATGTACCATACAAAACCAACTTCCAACATGGAACTCCATTGGACTGCGATTATCTTAGTACACACATTCAATAACAAAATTAAATACCATTCATTTTATAAAATAAACTGGGTAGAAGTAAAGGAGACAATAAATTGATATTAAGACATGCAGTGACAATATAAAAAATAGACATTTTTTTCCTTTTTCTGTACAAACATACATAGACACATATAAATATAGAGTAAAAAAGACTGTATTTTTAAAATACAAAGGTCAATTGTACAATCACATTGCCTATAACAAAACGGGAAACATTACCACAATATCCAATTGATCTCGCTTTTTCCACAGACACTGCACAGTATTATTGTACATGGTAAATGCAAAAGAAAAAGCACACGGCTGTCACTGACAGTCGAGTCAGTGTCCTCCCACAACCACAACCACCCACCCCAGCTCCCACCAGTACTCCCAAGAGTCAGTTCACACACCACTGTAAACATTACAAATGAAGAACTATCAAGTTTTGTTGGTGCACTGTTTGTTTTTTGTTTTCTATATTTGAAGTCTTATAGTCATTCTAGCAACTTTTTATAGAGAGATTTTAATAGCAAACTGAGGACTGGCATCCTCCTCCAGTGGAAACTTTGATGCCTTTCTAAGTCGCCTCGGTCAGAACTTCAGCACCGAACTTCACTTTGTGGTCCCAAGTCCTTGGCACCTTTTCACACAGCACAGAGTGACAAGAGGACATTCAGTAAAGAAAGGGATACAAGCTTTACAGTGAAACAGTGGAGCAGTCATCGTGGAGTTCACAGAGTTACATGAACAACGTGAAGTTCAAAGAGGTTCATGTACGTATACGTGAGCACAAAGAACGAACACTGTGAGATGTCACACTCCCTAGGAGCAGCTTTCTCCATCTGTCTTTCAATGTCGCTCTCTAATGCTCTCTCTCTCTCTCTCTCTTTAGCTTTGCCTGACGTCCTGCAGCAGTTTGTTGATCTCATTGACCAGCTCACTGGCGTCCATGCCAACCTCGTGGGCGTGGCGGACTTCGTTGCGCTTGGCTCCCGGGTGGCCTTGATGGAAGACGCCGTCAAACTCGTCCTCCTCGTAGTTCTCGGGGATCTCCTCCATGGCTGGCAGCCATTTCAGGTGTGGCGGCTGTCCATTGGCGGATGGGGTGGCGGGGGAAGAGGATGAGACGACGTGACTCGCCCCCACGGATCCGTTTCCTGGGTTTAGATAATGGGTGTTGGCTGCCCAGGCGGCCACTCCGGGTGGGTAGGCGGGGCCTTTCCCGCCCGGCAACAGCCCCTTCCTGTTGTCTTGGGGAACAGTGTTGTTGGCGTGGTTACTAGAAACGCTGCTCCCGCAACCGCTTCCTCGTTCGTGGGCGGACGAGGACACGGGTGCGTTCGTTTCGCTGCACTCAGCGTAGGAGTCCGTGTTGGGCGGGAGGAGCCGCTGGAAGACGCTGTTCATCTCTGTGAGGAGGGAGCCAGCCCCTCCCCCTGACACACACGCATCATTTCCTACTCCGGCAGAGACTCCTCCCTCCTCACTTCCGGGCTCCTTCCCGAAGGTCGAAAAACTCTTGCGGCGCTCCGAGTCCAGGGAGTCCTGGTCGTCCTCTAGCGGGGGCTGCTGGGAAGATTCCTCCCCTGGTATGTACATGTTGTTGCGATAGTCTGAGGATGAGGCAGGGGAGGCAAGGGGGGGCATCCAGCACTGGTCAGAGTGGCCCAGGACGCGACACTCATCCGTGCACAGTCTCATTGCTAAGGCAGAAGAGAAACAGAGACATTTGTATTTAGAGTAAGATACTGGTCTAATTATTCAACAAGATCAAAACCAGAACAGATGTGCCCTTTGCCTAAAGTGGCTTTATTGCGATGGTTAAGAAAATAGCAGTTGGTTTTAATAACATGACATGCAGACAGAGAGAGACTTTGTATAGATAGTGTACAGTTCAACAGTTCAAATCTATGTTTATACTCTAGATCAGACAGAGCACGGTCTCATAGTGAGATTGACTCACTAGGATGCAGCTGTCATATTTCTAAGAGCATCATGTATATTGTAAAGGAAATCACATACAGCAGACCTGGATCAAACCAAAAATGCAGATTAGTCTTTATTTTTGTTCTAATCTGTTTGATCAGATGTTAACTGCACAAAAAAAGCTTATTGTTTTCTTCTACTCATTATATCATCCTACGCACCATACCTGGCCACTTTGTTTCTAGGCAAGATAGTTCAACCTTAATGTAAAGAGCAAACACTCTTTACCACTGTTCTTCTGGGAATGTTAAATTTGGCAGACCACCTTAATTGGTGATGAGACCAACAGAAGTAAAATGGGAGTATGAATCGTATTTTGGCTGACTTTCTGTCACCCGACACATCTTAAGAGTATAGCCAGTTGAGGCCTGAATTTGTTTGTGTGGTTTCGTTATCATATCTGGCATGAATAACAGCAGATATTTGGCAATCTAAATAGAGACTTCTAAGCAAATTAATGCTATTGAGGAGTAACTGGGATAATCCTCCCTCATGGCCCATTATTCTTTTCCATGCCCCTCTTCCCTATTTCCAGAGAGAGCAGTAGATGGAGTTTGGAAGGGAGGAGGGGAATAACAGCAATAAGTCTTTCACTCATTCCATCTCTAATAGAGGAAATGAAAGGATTGAGAGGGACAGTGATACAGAAAGACTGACAGACGGATGGACATTTGATCGCTGCCGCCACTCCCATTTATTTCCATCTCAATAAAGGGGATGGAATATAATAAGAAAATAAAACTAAAAAGATGAGAGAGAAGAGAGAGTGTCTATCTGTTGGTGTGTGCATGTGTGTGTGCGTGCATGCATGAGTGCGTGCGTGTGTGCATGTGAGAGGGAGAGGAAGTGACAGAGAGAGACACAGACACACAGAGAGGGAGAGAGGGGGGAGGGAGAGAGAGAGAGAGAAAGAGAGAGAGAGAAAGAGAGGACACTGTGGAGCTTGCTAGAGAGGAAGGCTTTTTTGGGCAGAGAGAAAGAGAGAGAGAGAGAGAGAGAGAGAGAGAGAGAGAGAGAGAGAGAGAGAGAGAGAGAGGAGAGAGAGAGAGAGAGAGAGAGAGAGAGAGAGAGAGAGAGAGAGAATAACATCATTCTAAAAGCAATTACTGTGAATTTTCCTCAGTTCAGACATGAAAGCACACCACTGTCACTCACTGGGGGAGGAAGGAAAAAAAACAGAAGGAAAGAAAAAGAAGGAAAAGGGGAAAAAAACAGAGTGACAGGCAAGTCATCTCTGCTCCAGGGAGGATTTTACAGACATGACTCTATTTTACAGGCAGATAGCGTACCCACACATGCATGCACTCTCTCATACACACGCATGCACGCACACACACACACACACACACACACACACACACACACACACACACACACACACACACACACACACACACACACACACACACACACACACTTGCACAAATAGACAAGACACACAGTAACCTCTCTCAGTGTGATAACGAGTGAGGAAATGAGGGCTGTGTGGAAGAATGGAGGAGCACAATGGCCATTGTGTTGGAGACAGGGCCAATGGAGTGGCTGAATAGGCAGGTGTAGAGAGGAATAATGGGGTGGGAGGTGACGCTGTCCAGGGTACTGAAGCCTAGGTACTGGGATATGCATGCACTGGGGCTTTAAGAAAGCTGCAACACGGCTGCTCTCTGCTAACTGGGTGTGGTCTGCTGTGGGGCTGTGGTTGAGTGGCATTTAACTCAATTTTAGTCACAATGCAAGCACAAACTGCAACTCATTTGCTAATGATAGTGCATTAAGTGTCAATTATATCTCAATAGATTGTATTTGACAACCATCCCATGCCAAGAAGAATGCCAAGACTTTTCCTGAATTGAAAATAGATGCGTTTTTAAGTATGAATAAAAAAAAGACCTGATACTGTGGTATAGAATAGTACAGTTGCTAGAAACTCGACACAATGATGCAACCTTGCTTATAAAGTGTAAGAAAAGCTACAAGGCCTGTATTTCTAATCTGGGGTTAACCTGGGGTGCATTAGTGTCTTCGTTAGACTGTGTGTCCCATGTGCACAGAGCTCGCTGTGGCAGAACTTGAGGTGGAAGCACAGAGTGGGTTGGGTTTGTGTGACTCAGGGTTTCTCAGCTGGATGGCAGGTCAAGGTGAGGGATAGTCAGAAGTGAGAATGTTTAACCCATTAAAAACCGGGGAGAGCATCTGTGTCATTTTCGATTTTAACCACTTTTTTTAACCACATTATTTTATACTTCGGCTATTCAAATATAGCAGACATACAAGCTCACAGCACGTCACTTCGTGACGCGCTGCAAGCTTGTACATCTGCTATTATTTTTAAATCGTGAACATTTGTGCAAATCTATATATTTTTTTTTTAGCGAACATTTTTCACTCAAATCTTTGCTTCTGGGGGGGGTCCCTGGAACTAAATATTTTGAGATGGGGGTAAAATACATATCATTTTGGGGGTCCTTGACATGAAACAAGTTTGAGCACCACTGATACAGCAACATACGTTTATCCCAAAACTTTAAGGATTTAGAAGACATCTGTAGTAATCGGCCTCAGGTCTTAATGGGTTAACTGCTTCCGTGTGCACAGCATTGTCATGATGCATGAGGTCCATCTGTCCCAGACGTCTCACCTGGGTGGAGTCGATGGTGCATTTCGAGGTGCAGCAGGTCAGAGAAGCCCTCCCCCAGCAGCAGCCTGTCCACGGGGGATTCCCGTCCCATGTCATAGTCACTGTCGCCCGCCTCGCTGTCCCCACGACCACTGTCCTTCAGGCTGAACTTGTCCATGTCTTGTAGTGCATACCTGGGAGGGACAGATTAAGAAGCAACATACAGAAATACTATTAATTTAAATCCCTCACCCAAAAAAAAGAAGGAAAACTGCTATGCACATATAAAGCATAAGACATTTCATGATTTCAAATATGAAAACGCATAAATCATTTTTATTTTGCCATGTCTTTGGCAAACTGAAAGCTCCCAACGAGATAAGATTCATGAAAATTGCAATGTGTCCTTAGAGGAGACTATAATAGGGCATGAATCCATCATGCACAACTTGAGACTGTTTCAAGTCAGTCTAGGCAGAACTGCACCCATAAATCCTACACGCAGGTAGACCCACAGCAATAAATCTATCACACGCAGCCACTAGGGGCATCGATAAATCTATCAAGCTGGATGCCTAGGGTATTTTATCAAGAGAATATTATGATGAAGGTGACAAAGATATGATTTATGTGATCCTCATCTCAAGAAGGCACATTCCTATGATGCACTGTCCAGTGATGCTATACATAGTGAAATCCTTTGTGTTACTTTGTCCATTTGGAACTCACTGAGAGTGTACACATTTAACCAAATTGACCCTTACATTTGTACACTCTCTTAGTTAAAGGTAGGGTAAGTGATATGTTTTTGGTTAAAACAAAAAGTGTTTTGTTAAAAGGTTAAAGCACTATATTCTGATACTACTTACTGCTATATAGAGTAAGTTCACTAACAGTTGTCTCCCCATCTCTCCACCTCTTTGATAAACAAAAAATACATTTTCAGGGGGTTCAAATTTTTAGCCAATCAGGAGTGAGTACCCATATACTGTTCCAGTTCCAATTTTGTCTTCTCATTTATTTGTGTCACCACTTCCATTTCACTTGTTTAATCTGTATCCTGTGCAAGTTCTCTCTCCTGATTGGATAAAATTGGTATCCTGAGCTGAAAATGCAATTTCTGTTTACTAAGGAGCTAAAGAGACAGGGAGACTCCTGTTACTGAACAAACACTCTATATCAAGGAGGACTATCAGAATATAGAGCTATTTCATACTTATTGTAATAAAGCAATACCTTTAAATGAACACAGAGGATTTAGCTGTGCATCAGATCAGCCAAAACAAAGAAGAAAAGTTGCGGATGACATTTAGACAAATGAGCCACATACTTCTGAACTGAGTGACATTGGCATGATAACAACTGGGAAATGGAAAAAGTACATTAACACACTGTCAAAACATGAGCTACGTATAATCCATCAGCCAACAGGTTGTTGGAAATAATGGGATACACAATGACACAAAAGTGATTTAAAAATGCAAATAAAAACCGTAGATTTTTTAATCTTCTTTTCTTTTTCTTTTCTTTTTCTTTGGGGGGGGCGGGGGGGGGGGATTACCTGTAGCTGCGGGAGTATTTGTTGCCACGGAAACTGGGTCTGGGCTGGTACTGGCCCTGATGGAGCATGGACAGAAGCTGTGAGACTTGCTATATCCAAAATAATAAAACAAACAAAGAAAAAAAATAAAGCAAAAAAAAAGGGAACAGAAGAGGGGGAATGAGTAACGGATGGAAAACAAAGGGGGGGAAAGGGGAGACAAGACAGAAGACAAAATAATGGATGAGTAAACACAAAATGGATGCTTGGTTGAGGCCACTGTAAATGGATGAGACAAAATGGATGACAATAAAACAAGGGGAGGGGGGGTGAGTCTAGATGAATATGGAGACATATGACTGGGGAGTGAGTCATGGTTATGATGTGACAGGATGTAAACAAGGTTATAAGACAAAGACACATCTATAATAAACAGTATTAATGAGCATCAGTTTGCACTACAGGGCTACATTGATTAAGTCACTGTCAGACATCGAGATGAGCACAGTTTGCACAAAACAGTGACAGCTGTGAGAAGCTGATGTGGTTGTGTGGTGTGTGTGTGTGTGTGTGTGTGTGTGTGTGTGTGTGTGTGTGTGTGTGTGTGTGTGTGTGTGTGTGTGTGTGTGTGTGTGTGTGAGTGTTGATGTGAGAGAAAGAGAGAGAGAGAGAGAGAGAGAGAGAGACACACACAGAGAGGGACAGAGTGACAGAGAGTGACAGACAATTAGTGTGTGTGTGTGTGTGTGTGTGTGTGTGTGTGTGTGTGTGTGTGTGTGTGTGTGTGTGTGTGTGTGTGTGTGTGTGTGTGTGTGTGTGTGTGTGTCTGTGTGTGTGTGTGTGTGTGTGTGTGCGTGTGCGTGTGCGTGCGTGCCTGTGGGTGCTCACCTCGACCGGTGGTGTGGCATGTGCCAGTTCCAGGGCGAAGCTTTCTGGGATATGATTGGACGAGATGGTCACCAGGCTGTTCAGGGACTGCCGACTGTGGTGACTCTGACGACTCCCCATTGGTGCCCGTTCCATGGGGGGCGTGGAGGAAGGTGAGCGGTGGTGTGCTCTGATGGGCAGGGTCCCATTCACCGTGGGCACCAGTGTGATGTCACCTTTGTGGATTTGACGTGATGGTTTCTTGGGGTGATGCTGGTGGGTGGACTCGGCCACCCGGCAATTGTACGAGTGCCTGGTGTCTTTCTTCTCCCGGTTACAGCGGGCAGCAAACACCACCATGATGACCAGCAGCATGGCACAGATGGCCCCCAGCGAGATGATGATGATCAGGGAGGCATCCAGAGAAGACTCCCCCGGGTCCATCACCTGGACGTGGTTTTCCATGTTCTCATAGAGGGTGATCTTCAGAACCGCCTTGGCGCTCAGGCTGTCGGTGCCCTGGTCTCGGACCACCACAGTGAGCTCCACGTGCTCACGGGGGAAGTTCTCCAGACTGGCGTTGGCGTGGATCTCACAGGTGCGTGGGTCAATGAGGAAGAAGCCCTCCTCGTTACCACCGCTGATGGAGCAGAATAGCTCTGCATTGACACCCGTGTCACGATCAGTCGCCCTGACCACTGTTACTAAGTGACCGGCTTCTGTGAACTTTGACACAGGCACATCTGCGGTGAAGTTCCATAGTTGGGGGACCACGATAGCTGGGGGGTTGTCATTCTCATCGAGGACATTGAGGACAACTGTGGTGTTGCTCAGCAACGGTGGCACCCCAGCATCTTTAGCTTGAACAACGAAGGAAATCCGGCTGACATCCTCGCGGTCGAATGTGCGTAAGGCATAGATTGCTCCATTAGAGGGGTCAATGGTGACATATGTGGAGATGGAGCTCCCGTGGATTGAGTTCTCCAAGATGGAGTAGCTCACTTGTCCATTGACATCCAGGTCTGGATCACTGGCCACTAGTGAGGTCAAATATGCCCCAGGGGCATTGTTCTCTGATTTGAATATCTCATAGCGGCCCTTCTCGAAGCGTGGAGGATTATCATTCTCATCCGTAACATGCACAGTGAAGTGTTTGACAGTGGAGAGACTGGGCGTTCCTCTGTCCTCTGCTACCACTGTCAGGCTGAACTCTGACCTCTTCTCCCGGTCCAGGGAAACGTTGGTCAAAATCATGTAGTTGTTTTCGTAGGACTTCTGCAGTTTGAAATACCCCTGGCCATGAAGTTTACACACCACCTCCCCATTCAACCCTGAGTCCACGTCTTCTATTCTCACCAAAGCCACAAACGTGTCGAGAGGAGAAGCCTCCGATATGTAGGCTGCGTCCTCCTTCCCCCCAGAAGACATGAGATTAATGCTAATGTCTGGTTTATTGTCATTTATGTCTACTAATTTGACCTGGATCTTGCAGTGCGCCGGCATGGAGTTGGGGCCCATGTCCTGTGCCTGCACGTCGATGTCATAAGAGGCGACGCTCTCATAGTCCATGCGTCTGACCAGGGTCAGGTGACCACTGTCGGGATTTATTCTGAACGTCTCCATTATTTTAGGGGACACGTGACTGCTGAAAGAGTAGACAATTTTGGCGTTGGTGCCGTCATCCGCGTCAGTTGCGTTCAAATCAATGAGCAATGTGCCAACAGGTGAATTTTCGGGTACATTAATTACATATGAGGGCTTGTCAAATATAGGGCTGTTGTCATTCGAGTCAGAAACACTGATTTTCAGGAGGGTAGAACCTGTCCTCGGGGGAACGCCCCTGTCAGACGCCGTGTATTTAAGTTCATACCCGGAGCGCACCTCGCGATCCAACTCCCTGAGCACCACCAGCTCCGCGTACTTGGCCCCGTCCGGCCTGGGCTGGATGTCGATCTTGAAGAAGCTGTTGGACTCCAGGGCGTACGTGTACAGAGAGTTCTCCCCGACGTCGGGGTCCGTGGCGCTGTCCAGGGGGATGCGCGCCCCCACCGCCGCGCTCTCGGAGATCTCGATGGGAATGACGGCGCGGGCGAACTGGGGCGAGTTGTCGTTGATGTCCAGCACCTCCACCTCGATGTGGAACAGCTGCAGGTGCTCCGTGGGGAGGGTGAGCACGTCGAATTGAATAGAGCAGTTGAGATTCTTCTCGCAGAGTTTCTCGCGGTCTATCTTGGTCCTGACGCTGATCTCTCCGTCCTGCTCGCGCACCGTCAGGAACGAGGAGCTCCCCCGCTGCATGGCTCTGAAGCGCAGCGACACCGTGCTGGGAAGTTTGGCCAACACGTCGGCGACGTCTTCTTTCAAACGGGCGATGACCGTGCCCACCTTCTGCTCCTCGAAGATCTGGTATTTCAACGTCTTGCCAGTAACGTGTTGCGTGGCCAGCGCCAAAAGAACAACAACTTTCCACATTCGGCTGAGAGAGGTTCGCTTCGTGTTGCTTCGTTCCATGGTGGAACCGTGACAGCCAAAGTCCATCCAAAAAAAAAAAAAAAACCAAAATGCAAAATCAGTTCAAATCCCGTTCAAACTTGTGAAATGTGCGCCTTCAATCTGCGCTCGCATTGCATTCTCTGCTGGAGCGAGGAAAAGGACTAAAAAAAAACAACACATTCGGTTGCTAAATACAGCCTCGAGCTTCACTCATTTGCATAAAAAAAGCCAACATTTGATTCCCTGTCCTCTTCGATCTGTTGCGCGCGTTCAGTGTGTGAGGGAGTATCAATTGAGCGTTGTTTAAATGCCGTGCGTCTTCCTTCCACTCCTAGATCCTATAGTTATGTGCGCGCCGTGCGCTCTGCTCTCTGTCGCTCTGCTTCTCTCCGTTTGAGGCGTCTCTGCACAGAGGCTCCCCGAAAATAGCCCGCCTATACAGCTGTATAATAACAGCCACAGCCCCCTTCCCTGCCTCTTCCCAGGAAAGACAGCCCTAAATCAGTGGTTCTCAACCTGTGGGTCGGGACCCCCAGGGGAGTCCCCACATGATTTTTGGGGGGAGGTCCCCAGATGACAGTAAAGAGACAATTTAAGGACTTTTAAGACATTTTTAATACCTCCAAAGAAAAATAATAAAGACAAGAAAAAAGACCATTACTGCATCCAAAGGAATCAACAAACTATACTATACAAACTGGTCAAACATCTTCCAAATGTTCAAATTACATACGAAAGGCAAACATTTTGAAAATAGCCGATCGACAAGCTCACAACCTCGCATTGCAATTAAGGCGTTGTGAGCTTGTAGATCTGCTATTTTCACAAAATGTATCTGTGGAACTGAATCAAACAAAATGTAATGCCTCAACTCCTAGTTACAAGTGCTTGTCAGGTTGGGGTGGGTCCCCAGTTCACATGTGTTTTTTCTTTTTTCTTTTTTCTTTTGGGGGGGGGGGGGTCCCCAATTCAAATATGATCATTTTGGGGGGTCGCGGCTTGAAGAGATTGAGAACTGCTGCCCTAAATCAAAAGCTGGTTGGTGACCACTCTAAATGTTAGATAGAAAGAGGAGAGGGGGGCGCAAGAGGGGGAAAGATGAGAAAGAGAAAGTGTGTGTGTGTGTGTGTGTGTTTGGGACTTGGGGGGTAAACTCCGCCCCATAGTCTTTCCCCACTGTCTTTACAATGGCCAGGGGACTAAATAACTCAGGACAAACTTTCACTCAGAAAGGTTTATGTTGCCGTCTTCACTGCCACCGAAGGTTAAAACAAAGAAAGTTTATGACTCTCCCGCTTGCTGTCTGTTGTCCCCAGACAGTGCGCGGAGACATGCAGGCACGATTTAAATTCCCATTAGACAAGAGAGATATATAGCTACAGTCACCCAAATCATCAGCTTTCAAATCCTCCGCTTGTGAAAGTGGCTCTGTTTATCCATAGTTAAATTTACGCACTGGACGCCTCGCATTGGTGGTTATTTGCCATTATATTTCATTAATCCGTCTTTTGTTCCATAGCTCCACAACTCACGGATCTCTGAGCATATGTATTCCCCCCCCCCAAATATTGCTTTTCACACATCTTCTTTTCTAATCTGTGGGCCGTCTGGATGAGGGTAAACGGGGCAAGTAAGCTGTGTGGCGAATTGTGGTGAAAGAGAGCCGGACTCTAATGAATGCCATTTAAGAGTTGGTCACGCTGAGAGGCAGCCCTGGTCTTGTGCGGAATACTATTCACTATGAATGGTAGAGCTTTGATAACGTAGGCAGCCCACAAGTTTATGACGCCATATCAAACATAGCCTATAGCCGCCTATTTATTTCCAGCTAACATCCACTGTGAAAAAAAAAAAAAGAACTGGAGAGAGGGAGAGGGAGAGGGAGAGAGAGGGGAGAGAGAGAGAGAGAGAGAGAGAGAGAGAGAGAGAGAGAGAGAGAGAGAGAGAGAGAGAGACTGTATGCACAACTGGGACTGAGCATTTTCTTTACCATATGGCACGGTTTGCTTGGCACCAGAATTCGGGGCTTACAGCCGACCGAACATGGCTTCAACCAAGCTTTGAGTACCACGCAGCTGTGAGGAAATTATGTGTCATGGGGCGCAGGTCTTGGCTTGTGAGTAGACCCGAACTATAGATGATTCAGAACTCAAACACACTTGAGTGTCCATATAAGGTGACACTCACAGGAGAGTTTGGAGATGGGACTACAGTAGTTGCAATTAGGCCTAATTGCGAGATCAAAAATACATAATCCTACTAATAATAACTCACCTGTAGCCTAGTAGTAGCCCATGGGTCACAATATAATGCAACCATATAGTCAACATTGGCTTTGCATACCAAGTCAGTGCAAATTCCTAAAACAATTATGATGATAGCTAGAGCATATGCATTTATACTTTCAACCAGCTCTGTATGAAACATGGAATATAAACAGCAATTTATGTTTAAGGCTATATTAAACGTGTTTTTCATTTCAGGTATAGGCAACACATCTTCACCTCTGAAAACAATTTACTTTTAATGCAACCATGTCACAGTAGAGCTGATTAATCTGATGAACGTGCATGGACACCAACCAGAAGTTGTCCGTTTGACCCCAGATTGGCCCAGAACCTTAGAGGAAGGTCTACATTCACCCCTTCCGCTCAGGATCTATTCATTACTAGAGCTATGTTCGCAAAACGTTTTCATTCATCAGTGTTTTGCACATCTTTCAGCACAGTCTGCCTGGTATTTAAACAGGTTTGATACGGGCTTGCAGCATTTCCATAGCTCCCAATGCGCACAATGCCGTAATGCAATTACTCCCTGCGCCCCAGAGTAGCTAATCACATTTGGAGAACAAAGTCAGTGCCTGAGTATTATGGAAGAAGAGAACGAAAGAATGAGAAGGAGACAGGGGACGGGGAGGGGGGGTAGGGAATGTTTTAAACACTGCGTGGAATAAGACAATTAATGTATAGAAGCGGCATAATCTAAGTAAGAAACAGATGGAGGCTTAATACATTTAGGCACGCTGCATCAACAGAGGAGTTCACTTCTTCTGTGTCAGTCTGGGAACAAAGTAATGATAACACTAATGCATTAAAAACGTATTCGGTCTCGTGAGGCAGGTGCAAGATTGAAATGCCCGCTGGATTTTCTTTCATTTGTTTCATCTCCTTTCCCCCTTGAAGAAGATAATAATTGTATTGATCGATGGGTGCCCCTGTGCCCCAAAAGCTCAAATCAATGGATTCACATAACAGTAGCCAACCATCTGAACAAACAAGCAATAAGCCTACAACTGGGTGCAATCTATGAATTCGCATAACAGTAGCCTACAATCTGAACAAACAAACAAACAAGCAATAGGCCTACCACTGGGTGCACTTTCTCTATCATGCGGTGCCTTTCAATAGACTTTAGTGTCCATGGCCTTGTAGTCATAAAGTCATTGCGTGAATTAAACTTCTGTCTCTGACATGCAATGCTACGTTCTCCCCCTCCCCATGAACAATAGGCACAGCAGGTGGAATGTCCATAGCCTTTGGAGCCCCCTCCCCAAATCTCTGTGTCCCTTTAGGTTAGAGTCAAGGCGAATGTGTGTGTGTGTTTGTATGTGCATGTGGTGACGGTGCCAGTGGTTTGGTTGTAAAGGCACGCGAGCATCTGTCGCCTCGTCTGCCCGTGCATTGTCATTTATTCAATTAGAAGCGATTTGGTGGATTCCATTCCAATGGGAAGAGCAGTCTGGGAGGGGGGAGAGGAAGAAAAAAAAGAGAGAAAGGGGGGCTCACTTAAGCTTTCAGAGGTGCTGATCCGAGCAGTAGATGCCCCCCACCCTATACCACCCCTATTACCACCCCCACTAACACCCCCACCAGACCAATAATGATTGTTATTCATCTGTGTCTCTCCCTTCTCTCCCCTCTCCTCCCTCCCTTTCATTAGTGGGGTGCATGGAGCTTTATTACTTTATGACTCGCTGGCCACAGTGTGTGTGTGTGTGTGTGTGTGTGTGTGTGTGTGTGTGTGTGTGTGTGTGTGTGTGTGTGTGTGTGTGTGTGTGTGTGTGTGTGTGTGTGTGACCAGAGAGAGAAAGTGTATTGCCTTGTTCTTGCCCACAGTGCATGTGGTGAGCACACTCTCAGTGCAGCATATTGCAAGCGATGTCAACAGTTGGGTGACAAATTTATAGCCCCCGCAGTACTATACTGCCACGAAAGGCTGCATCTGGACACGTTTTAATGATGCCAGCTAATGTGCTGCGCTGGTAGTCGCTTACCCCAAAACCAAGTGAAACAAATGAAGAACGCATTATTACCTTTTTTTCACATGCTCAGTTATGCATTAGAAAGGTTTCTAAATTATTGATGGTGTTCCTTTTCTTGACCAGTTAAATATAGAACTGGATATGTTTCTCTTCTCTTCTCTTCTCTTCTCTTCTCTTCTCTTCTCTTCTCTTCTCTTCTCTTCTCTTCTCTTCTCTTCTCTTCTCTCTTCTCTTCTCTCTTTTCTTCTGCATTTTTGAGCAGTTGTTGTGGTTCATATACCTTTTCTCTCTCTCTCTCTCTCTCTCTCTGATTCATACCTAACTGTCCATGTGTGTCCTCACGCCCACTCACTTTGTTTCTCTCTTTCTTTCTCTCTCTCTCTGACTGAATGGTAATGACAGTTCTGGTTTGGCTGAAGTGTGCTTAGGCCCAGAGAGATGTGGCACAAGGCAACACAAGCTTCAAAAACAATCAGTTGCACAGCACTCAGGTCTAAAGTGTTTTCTTCTCCCTCCTCGCTCTTCTCCGACTATCCGGTCCAAAACACTCCACGAGCATTGTTCTGTCACACAAGCCATCACACACATTGTCTTGCCCTGAAAGGCCAAGGCAATCCCAGCAATCATGACTACACACCAACAGCAATATTTTTCATTCTTCATTTGCTCACGTGTCTGTTATCTCTCAATGTGCCGTGGAGTTATTCTTTTTTCTTTCTCTCAATATGGGGCGAACAATTGATGCGTGATAAAAAATTATGTCAACCCCAATTCTTGTTTCTATGTGTCTTAAATGACAAATCTCTCAAACGTGATCTATTGAAAGTGTACGTGGTCACATTAGTAGTGTTGATTACCCGACAGGCCGACAACCCTTGAAAACCCAACCAAAACACACTATGTCATTTACATACACATGAGTCCTCAGCTCTACACACAGTGTCCTTCCTCTATAGCTCTTTGCTAAAGTCACCTTGCTTGAGTAAATCGAAACTGTATTGCATGTTGGACATGTCCATCAGTCTGGGTGTGGCATGTGGCATGGTGTGTGTGTGTGTGTGTGTGTGTGTGTGTGTGTGTGTGTGTGTGTGTGAGTGTGTGTGTGTGTGTGTGTGTGTGTGTGTGTGTGTGTGTGTGTGTGTGTGTGTGTGTGCGTGCGCGCACTCACGTGCGTGTTGGACGTGAGTGTGATTGACGTGTTGTTGATTTGTTGGTGACCGCCATTTCCCCCAGTACAATGTCTGTCTACTGCTGATGACTGACATCTAATTTGTGGAGCAGAGATTAGTGTTTTAGTGGGGGAACTCTCTCAGAGACATGCCTCAACTGAACGGAATTGCTTCCATTTGGCGTGGATTCTTTGTGACAGTAGACGCGTGCTCATGCTATAGGGCCGCTAATGAGGACAGACACATGAAACCTATGAAGGAGAAGTCTATGTTGGATACACAGCAACAGAGTTGTCAACGAGCACGGACAATATTCGATACTATATGGTGCTGCTTTGGTCTTGGCATGTACAGAAATGTCTTAAAATGACATGTTCTGTCAACGAAACAATAGATGAAGTGGAAGTAGTTCATCTATGTGCACCCCCCGAAAAGAAAAAGACGAAATAAAATCCAAACTTAGCAAGCCCCCCATCGTCTTTTAATTAGCGAATGCTATAGATTGTAAGTAACAGCCTTGAAGGAGAGAGAACAAATCACTACATCAACCACAGAGCATAAACGCAAACTCAAACCAGAGATCACTGACACGCACGCACACACACACGCACACACACACACACGCACACCCCCCCCCCCCCCCACACACACACACACACACACACACACACACACACACACACACACACACACACACACACACACACACACACACACACACACACTCACACACACACACTCACACACACACACACTAACTAACTCCAGAGCCTTGTTGGCACACACACACGGTCTCCAGTGGGTGTGGGTCCTTGTTAGGGGGAGGCCAGAGGAAGGGAAAAGCGCTCGTCTGGCTCTTAGGCTGCATGACACAAAACCCCTGTTGTTCCCCCTGAACCCCAACCCTAACAACTTGGATTGATTAGAAGTGGGGGGGGGGTAGAAAACGTGAGCTGTAATAACACTGGCCTATACTTAGAATGCTCTGTTTTAAACAAAGACAGCCAGTATGCTGGCAACCATGTATGCATGAGTATGTTAGTATGACAGGGGTTAGGCCCCCGCTGCAGTGTTTCATGTTTAAGTGTCCCCTGGTGACCGACTTCCTGGGGTTGGACCTGATTAACTGTTCGCAGCTCTTAGAGCCGCTCACTGAGAGCTGGCAGCTGCGGAGCGGAGGAGGAAGCGGCGATAAAGAGTGAGAAAGAGAGGGAGGTGCTGAGAGAGAGCGAGGGAACGAGACAGAGGAAGGGATGATGAACGGACAGGAGCGTGGAAAGGTGAAGGAGGGAGGTAAAAGTTGAATTGTGGAGGGGGGCTCTTTACGGGATGTCTGGGTAAGTGGAGGGAATGGCGAGGGGTAGGGGAAGAGGTGTGCAAGGGTGGGAGGGTGGTTTGGAGGAACCGGGTCAAAGAGTGCAGGAGAAGCGAAGCAGGCCACCGGTGGGGAGGAACGGGGACGTGAGGTAAAAAAAAAAAGGCAGGGGGGGGGGGGACAAAGAAGGGATTGAAGGCCAGAAGAGAGGAGGAATGAAGGGATGTGTGGGAGGGGGTGGCGTAGGAGTGGAGCGAAAAAGGAAAGAAAGAAACAGAGACCTCTTCAGCCCACTCTCTGGCCTCTCTTGCACACCATGCTTCTTCACACTCATCACCTCTCACCTTGGCCAAAAGAAAACACAACCCCCTGATCTGATCGATCCTTGGATGTAAGAGGATGCGCGTGTGCTTGCGCCCTTGTGTGTGCATGTGTGTGGGAGTAGAGTGCACGTTCAATATAGCTTCCATTAGTATAGTCTCTCTGGTCAACACCACACCTGGGCTGATGCATGCTGAGAGGGGGTTATAAAAAAACAAAAAAAACAAAGCCTTAGGAAAAGGTTACACACAATATATAGAGAGATAGAGAAGTACATTTGCACAATAATGTTCTGTGCAGGAACACTTGGAAGAGAAATGTTGTTACAAGCACGTACAAATTGAACGCATATTGCACAAGCTGTCAGGCTTCATTGCAGATTGCTAACCGTGGTGTTTAAAGTTTATGCTGGAGGATTTGGGACTAAATCCAAACAGCTAACGGCCAATGTTCAATCAACTGAACAGGCAATGAACGAGAGGGAGCGAGAGGGAGGACGAGAAGAGAAGGGAAGAGAGGAAACATCCAAGATGAAGGATTTGACAGATAGGCCTACAGGTGGACCAACTTGAAAAATGGATGGCTGGATGACTGACATAATGGTATCATGCAGTTTTCTGTTTTCAAGTAATATTTTTCTCGACAGCTGAGGGAAAATGCTTCTGAGATACCACTTCAGTAATGTCAGACTCTCTTCTCTCTTCAAACCGTGAAAAAATCCAATGACCTAAAAAACCAAAGAAGCCCAACCGATCCGATGTTCACCAATATAAACATAGCATAGTTGCAACTTGGAGGGTTTTGGATCTCATTGTATGGCATCATGATGTCATGAATCGATGTTGTTCACAAACTGTAGCCTAAATCTATTAACTTGCTATCTATATTATCTTTTTCTTTTTTCATTTTCTCAATTTAGTTGTTATGTCAATTCCCCAGCTAGTCCCTCTCACTGCCGATCCCCGGTGGTTGGCCTTGGGAAAGGTGTAGACAACCATGTGTTTCTTCTAAGATACATAACCATGAGGAGTTTAACCGGGAAAAGGAACACGATATGTTCAGTTCCACCTCCCACCGATCAGGACCAACCTGCCGACCACCCTCCCACCCAGCTTCACAATCACAAAGAACTCCAAATGTGTTTGTTAGAGCGCCCAGCCAAGCCGGATGCACCACGGAGTGGCGCACCCTGGAGTTCCGCTTTAAAGCTCTCACAAGCTCATGTCTGGAGCTAAATGAGACATTCATCACCTTTGCTAATCAGCAGACATGTTGTCAAGTCTGCATCTCTAGCAGACATTCATAATGAGCTTCTCTCAGTTAATAAGCAATTAATTCATATCAGCACTTTTCCTGTGCCAAAGAAACAGCAAGTGGCGAAG
Source organism: Gymnoscopelus braueri (assembly GCF_963280865.1). NCBI lineage: Eukaryota > Metazoa > Chordata > Actinopteri > Myctophiformes > Myctophidae > Gymnoscopelus > Gymnoscopelus braueri. The sequence goes on along the minus strand of NC_137604.1, from coordinate 32,185,385 downwards.
GGGGGGGGGGCCTTGAATGGGTTCAGTTTTCAACAAACTCAGATGAAAAGACATGTTGCTGGAGCGCAAACCGTTGCTCCCGGGGGCCTCATCAAAGGAAGAGTAGAGAGGAAGGAGAGATACACCGAGATCACAGGCGCAAAACAAGCAGGCACCTACACTCACAGTTACTGGAGCAAACACACAAGCACAAGCATGTGCTATTGCACAAAATGCACACCTTGTACACAGACTACACACACACACGCACGCACACAAATGTATCAGATTTGTGTGCGTCAACATTGGCACATTCTGTTGATATTTACAAATTAAAAATTGCACCCATTTTTCACCCATACATTCACCCATAAACACTGCCATTTGTTTACACTTTCACATAACTTTACTTTAGGAGTATTTACCAATAAAAATAGAAAACATATCTGTACCGAACACATTCCACTTGGGTAAGCACACTGGCAGGCTCTGAAGGATGACTGCCTTCAGCTGCAACAAATCCAGCAAGACAGGTCACAACATGTTAGCCGCTAATCAATATCCATTATCACAGCCTCTCACCTGCTCCTTACACTCGCCCAGTGTCTGACAATTTATTTCATAAAGTTATTGCTGACTGTGTTTGTGCAGACCGAGTGTTCTAATTCATTATATTTCATACTGTGCAAACAAATAAAATAAATGCAGGACGGTACGTCAGACACTTATTTTCAGTGTAAAAATTGGGCGGCATAGCTGAGGCTGTTCATCCACTATGGTCCATTTTATTACTTTTGGATAGACTATGGCATCCATTATAAACACATCACAGGCAAAGTATACGGGATGAGATGTTATATTGCAAATACATTAGGCCTGACATTTGAGAGAGACTTTGACAGAGTGACTCATTACCCAGTGGAGTGGAAACAACCACATAGACAAATGCGAGGAAGCGCTGTTTGTTTCTTTCCATTTCCCCTGTGCTCAGTGCTGACAGTACGGTTACAGACAGAATAGGTACAATGCCCGTGGTATTTCCACGGCGAGCTGTGTGCCGTAGCTACAGCGCGTCTTGTTGATATTGTATCTGTGAGATCTCCTGTCTTGCCAACAATTTTGCCTGTCTCCATCTCTATCTTCCATGTCCCTCACCCAACGTTTGCTGTTACTTCTTTGTCTGCCTTGTCATTTTGGATCACGTTTCCCTCAGCTGCATCTTGCCTGATTCTCTTGCTCCTTCATCCCCCCCCCCCCCCATATCTCTATCTCCTTCCTCTTCGTCTCTCTAGAATGGTAAAGGTGTGTTCTGCCAGTCCACAGTGTGTCTGGCACTTTCCAATTAGCTTGTATACCTGCTTCTGGCTGTGTAGGAGATAAGATGGGGCCGATACCACCAGGCTACTGTTATCTCTGTTTTCCTCCTGTCACACACACGCACACACACACACACGCACACACGCACACACACGCACACACACACACACACACACACACACACACACACACACACACACACACACACACACACACACACACACACACACACACACACAGGCACGTGCACATGTGTACACATAGACACGGCAAATGCTAGGCTACTCAACCCCCCCCCCCCTGCACTAAGGAAGCGTTCGACAGATAGATGCAGTAGGCTAACAAGGGTTGGACAAGTCTTGTAATGAGCCATGCACTGTCACACACAGGCATCTTGGTATGCACGGCATTTGTATACGTTTGCATGTTTGCATTTCTCACTTTAGTGCGTTTGCGTCCCCGAGCTTTGTTCTCGTGTGTGGGTGTTTACAGTATGTGTGCGGGAATGCACATTTCTGTTTGGGAATTGCTTGTATGCATTTGCATGTGTATCTGTGTGTGTGTGTGTGCGCGTATGCACCCGCTGTGTGTGTGTGTGTGTGTGTGTGTGTGTGTGTGTGTGTGTGTGTGTGTGTGTGTGTGTGTGTGTGTGTGTGTGTGTTTGGATGTTTGCTGGTGGCAGGGTGGCGGGGCCCGTTTCTACCCTGTGACCTGCCCAGACTGTTGAATAATAAAAGGCTATTCAGACACTCACAGTTTGACAGCATGAAAGGAGCATCCAGCAGAGACAGGGGGTATGAGCTGGGGGAGGGAGGGAGTGTGGAGGGAGGCTTTGTGGGAGGTAAGGGGCTCTCATTATTCCTCTCCTCCATTCTCTTGCTCTTCCCAACCTCCCCTCTCTGTCGTTGTTTGGTTCGTATCTCTGTCTCTTATACTTCTCCTTTATCTCTCTCTCTCTCTCTTTTTGAGTGTATCCGCTTCTTAAAAATAAATAAAAATAAATCCATATGAGAACAGAGTGGCTCCCTTGTAGACCTGCGACATCTATGACATTTATCTCCAAATGTGGGCAAGCTTTCAGCCCTATCTGACCGTCATTGACTTCTATTATAACATTTGAAAATAAATAAATAAATAAATATAGAAATAAAAAAAAATGCATGGAGATACTTATTTGGCAGTGTGCACAAGAAATGTGGCACTGGTCCGTCCAGCAGTTTGCAGACTAGCTCGTAATACACAGACAGGCTGAAACTATGCCCATAATGGAGCTCTCACAATAAGTTGGTGCATCATAGATTACTGACGTCATACTGCCACAATAGAATAGCCTCCAAGTACTCGGACAACATGTGCTGACCTCATTGTCCTGATGTCATTGTACTGATACGTCACAGACGTCCCTCAAAGTACTCTGACAACACCTCATAGTCCTGACGTCCCCAAATTCTCCCAAGTTACAGAGTCACGCTGTAGTGACGTCATAGACCAAAATACTCTGAGGGCCGTTTACATTGAGCACTATAACTATATAACTATAGTTTTGGTGTGAACTCCACTTGCCAACCACTTGACTTACAGTAGAACGTTACAGTGCTCGGTGTGAACGACCCTTCAATGGGTACTGATGTCATAGTACTGATGACATAGACTGGCCAGTGGGAACTGCCCAACTAGGTGTGTCGCAGCTGCACTCTGTACTAGTAGACAGTACTGTAAGCCTATTTCACCCGTGCATTACCCTAGGAAATGCTGGGTACCCAGATAGTATATTTATTTAACTCCACACAGCTATGCCTCTTCTTGTGATGGTTCTCACCATAATGTCCATCCTGTTCTTCCCTGCCCTTCCACTGTTTTCCACCCTACGGTCTACTTGTTCCAAATGTCTTTGCATGTTCCGTTTATTTATTCCCCGCCGCTTTCTAAGCTTCTCCTCTCTGCATGTTTCTCTCTCAATTAGGTGCATCTCTCTCTCTCTCTCTCTCTCTCTCTCTCTCTCTCTCTCTCTCTCTCTGTCTCCTATCTATCTCAGCTCCTCCCCCTCTGTCTCGTTAGTGATGCTGTCTACTAAGGCAGTGATTAGCCTGCCTCGACTCTAATTAAAACGCTGAGAGTGAACTAAATGAGACCTGTGATTTGTGTGTGTGTGTCCTTATTTTCCCTCTCCCTCTCTCTCTCTCTGTGTGTGTGTGTGTGTGTGTGTGTGTGTGTGTGTGTGTGTGTGTGTGTGTGTGTGTGTGTGTGTGTGTGTGTGTGTGTGTGTGTGTGTGTGTGTGTGTGTGTGTGTGTGTGTGTGTGATCATACAGTCACAGTCACAGTGACAGAATACTAAGCATGCCATCACCAACTCTATTGATATATAAAGTGCTAACAACCATCTGCAGGCTGATGGGTGAGGCAGGCACATGATGTGTGAATAGACAGGATTTCTTATACACAGAGATGATTGTATGAATTAGGTGGGGAAAAGAGCAAGAGAAAGACAGCCAAACAAGTAATCTTGTAGTTCTTGTAAGATGTTTAATTTTCATTCCTTTCAGCTCAGATGGCAGGAACATGAAATGAATCACCTGGGACTTTTTTTTTTTTATCTCACAGAAGCTAAAAATAGGAACAAAATATTTTGAGGTATATTTTATTCTCTTTGGGAAGTGTAAACGGAATCTTTCACAGGATAAGTAAAGTCGCCTCAGTGGGTAACGAAGGAAACAGACAGAGAAAAGAGGTGCCTTCTTTGATTTTCACTTGAAGTAAACCATTGCTTTTGAAAAAATGCTACGAACTAACAATTCGTAATGGTAACTTTACCATTGCTAGTTATAATCTATTTTTTCGATTGCCAAACTAGTTTACCAACAGTCAAAAGTCTTATTTACCTTGGCTTGTGCACATTGACAGTGCATTGTATAGGGTGGGCCTTCATCAAGTAGCTAACTGTCCAACTACAGCCATGTGTTGAATCACCAAGATCGGAAATGGTAATTATTCTCACATGACACTAAATCTAGAAACAGGTGTTCACTGTGTCTTGCCCTGTCAGGTTGTGTGCGTGTGCGTGTGCGCGCGTGTGTGTGTGTGTGTGTGTGTGTGTGTGTGTGTGTGTGTGTGTGTGTGTGTGTGTGTGTGCGTGCGTGTGCGTGCGTGTGCCTGTGTGACGTGTGTATAAGCTCATAACCGGGTGCTTGTGCGCCAGGTCACATCTCTCATTTCCATGTGTTACTAACTGCCGATGGCGAGACCGTAGGCATGCGGTAATTGCTTGAAGGCCTCATTCATTTACATCAGCATGCCTTCATCAAGGATGCCACATTATTGCGATCACAAAGGTACATCCGTTACTCAATCAGTTCATCCTGTGGATGGTTTATCCTCTATGCCTCATCCATCTGCATACGGAGAGACAAAAGGAACATGCATTGTGCTGAATCTTAGACACGACTGAACAACTTTGGTTCACACTGAAAATAGTAGGATTTTCTCTGACATGCAAAAGTGTGGTCTATGACCGTGGAGATCTATGATGTCGGTAATCTATGACATCCCTCAGTGCTACGACGTCAGTGTCATGATTAATGACTTCATCTGCTTGACCCAGCACACACATGTGCATCTACGTAAGCATATTGATATCCGTGATACGATGACCATCAAGTACTTTATCAGAGATACTGACGTCTGTGCACAATGATACACGATGTATGTTCTATTCCTATCCATTCTGTTCTTGTCCTCTTGTCCTCTTGTCCTTGTTCCATATCTTCTGGTCACGTCATGTGTCCACTGTACAATACTGTATATATTTAGCCTCGCGTGGCCAGACAATATCACACGACACACTGCGTGGATATTAGTCTGGTCCAGAATCAGAATCAGAATCAGTTTTATTGTCACATCACAGGTTTACAAGGTAAAAGAGTGGGTGAAATTCTTTTTTGTACATCGTTCCCATCGCAACGTTAGTTTCCATAGAAAGAAGAGGGGGGGGGGGAGAAGAAGAGGGTGGGGGGTAAGTGGGAAGGAGATCAAAAACAAGAGAGCAACAGAAGGCCAGACAAGTTATCTACATATTTACAAATTACCTGAGATAATAAAAACTAAAAAAAAAACTAAACTAAGGTGCCTGAGCATAGCAGCAATGTATTGTATACTGTGCATGTTATACTTATACTGTGCATGATAGACAATGGACGTTAAGGTGCTTAGAGGAAAAGGAGCACAATAAAAAAGACCAAAAAAAAGTCAGTGCGTTATACAAGGGATTAAGGTGCAAAAGGTCAGTGCGTGTCCACCTAGAGTGGACACGCAGTCCCTATCAACGATAGATTTTTTTCCAAGGGGCGGTTACAAAAAGATCCAAACGGACTCTATTGGTTAGCCCTAAACCAATCAGAGCAGTGCTTCCTTGTTCACGAACCAATCAGAGCAGTGCTTCCTTGTACGTCATTGCTCCAAATAAGGTGATAAGCCCGCCCACATTTGGATACTGGGCCCTGGTTGGTTCCGCACAACTGCGGAGGGAGAGAAATGGAATCTCTATGGAGGGGGGCCAGACCTAATCTGCCGAGGGCTAAAGTGCGATGCGATTTTGCAAAGGCAGATTCGTCTGGAACCAGGCTAGTATATATTCTCTATGTGTGTATTAAACTTCAGAGCTTGTCGTGTGATACTGCCTGGTGTCAACTGGTTCTCCGCGCGTGCGACTCAACAGAAACCTTCACTCACCACCACCCTTATAGGAGACTCTTAGGGACCATCATGTTGGTCGAACAAAATCACAACAGTCAGTCATTTACATATTTTGGCAAAGGTTTACGCCCGGACTACACCAGGCTTATCAAAGCGCCCGTGGCCGTGTATGCGTGGAATTTACTGTGCGCGTGAATACGAGATTTACATTTTTTTTGTATATTTTGAGGCGTTGACGCTCATTCAATAGAAACTTTGGCACTTTATTCCGTGGAATAAACCTTATCCTGGCAGCAAATGGAAGAAACAATATAGAAAGTGTAGCAGCTGAGTCAGTTAGCTGACAATAGTCATATTGTCGTTGCATGTTACCCTACGTTTTTGGGAGAGAACGTCAACATTGTCATTGAATAATTATTCGCAACGTACAGTGACAACCTTTTCTCTGGCGACTAGGCTGATTAATTCATAATCAAGTATTCTCTGTAGGTCATCATGGCATAGTTAACTGCAAAGAAGGTAAATAATAGTACACTTGACCTCTCCCATTCCTTTTGTTCATTTCTCATTCATTTAAAATATTCCAAACCCACGCGCTGCCCAAGCCAAAAAAATCCGCCTACTGCGGATTCTGCTAGGTTGCCTCACAGCGTTTTATCTGCGTCTTTGTGGTGTCAGGACATCAAAGGCGATGTTGGACTGTGTCAGCATTTAAACCTTTTCTCACCTCGAAGCGGCAACGCCAGGGGTCCACAGACAGACGCGGGGCCCGGGGCCTCGGGGGGCCCACGTTCTCACACCTGATCATATCAGGCTTGACTTAAATAGGTCAGAGGCTAAACCCGCTGTGGGCTCACAGACACACGCGCACACACACACACACACGCACACGCACACACACACACACACACACACACACACACACCTGCATGTATACACATACAGACACAGGTGCAAAGTGCATCTGCACACACATGTATGCATGCACATGTATGCCCGCACATGCACACAGTCACGTACGCATGCACGCACACACGTGTCTCTCTCTCTCCCCCTCTCCCTCCCTCTCTCTCTCTCTCTCTCTCTCTCAATTCAATTCATGTTCTCTTCCTGACACTATAGAGCTCACACATCTTGCTGCTGTCTTCTTGCTCTCTCTCTCTCTCTCTCTCTCGTTCTGATGACCCTCCCATAATGTCAGCAGGTTAATTTGGCTGATTTGAGCAGCACATTCCCACATGCACGCACACACACACACACACACAGAGCTTCACGGTGGTATTCAGAAAGGCGCCAATACAGAACATAATGATGAAACCAGAATCAACTTTAGTGTTACATATCGCAGGTTTACAGGTGTGAAGAAGTCGGTGAAATTTGTTTACGTGCAAGCTCCGTCATTTTGGCTATTTTCAAAAAGTGAAAAAGAAAAGG
>NC_137604.1:32140465-32172965 GCF_963280865.1 Gymnoscopelus braueri | reverse complement strand
ATTCGGGAAATAATTCTAATCAGTGTCTAAAATATCTCATCAGAAATGGACAGCTGTCATATGTGTAGATGATTCGTTACACATATCCAATGTCAAGATATGACCACTATCCATATTTGAAGTCCAAACACCAGTTGCAGCTTATGTCAGGATATTGTATTGATACGACCTGCAACCATATTTGAAGTCCAAACACCACTTGCATTTTATGTCAGGCTATTGTATTGATACGACCTGTAACCATATTTGAAGTCCAAACACCACTTGCATTTTATGTCAGGCCATTGTATTGATACGACCTGTAACCATATTTGAAGTCCAAACACCACTTGCATTTTATGTCAGGATATTGTATTGATACGACCTGTAACCATATTTGAAGTCCAAACACCACTCGCATATTATGTCAGGATACTGTATTCATACGACCTGTAACCATATTTGAAGTCCTAACACCACTTGCATATTATGTCAGGATACTGTATTGATACGACCTGTAACCATGGCCGATCTACTTTGAAGATAAATAATACTAAGCTAAAAATGACAAAACAAAAAATCACTTAGTGCAAATGACCAATATTTATTTTTTGAACAGAGGGGCCAAGACCTCCAAAACACACACACACACACACACCTCCAAACTCTTCTCCACACACACAACTCCAAACTCTCTCTCCACACACACACACACCTCCAAACTCCAACTATATCTCCACACACGGTAGGAACAAGCGAGGTAGGAACAACGGGTCAAGATTGGGCAGAAGTCTCTGGAGAACTGAACTTACTGAACTGACTTTCAAACGGAACAGGGGGTGTGAGTGATGCTAAAAACATATTAAAATAAAATAAACATCCACACACACACCACCGTTAACTGTGCACAACTGTATTCCTAAAAACAGATTAAAATAAAATAAAAAACAAACATCCACACACACCACCGTTAACTGTGCACAACTGTACCTCGAAGCTTTTGAAAGGGAGCATAAATGTTTCCTGTTCCAGTTCAGTTCCCCATAGCTTTGTTTGATTGGCTCAGCATCAGATTTGAACCAGAAACATAAATGACACCTTCACGTGTTTCCAGTCCAAATCTGACGCTAAGCCAATCAAACAAAGCTAGGTAAACTGAACTGGAACCATTTATACTCAAAAGCTTAGGAGTCCAGTAGCCTATACACAAATCCACAGAGCGCTGCCCTGTAGGTGGCGCAGCCATTGCTGCGGTGTCAGACTCGGTGTCAGTCAGCTGCAGTCACTGACGTTACTCTTGAGTCTTTTACCTGCTTTTTACTAACTTTTACTAACTTTTACTAACACTAACTTTACAAAGATGTATAGTTATTTAGTAATTAAACCAAGCAGGTAAAGAGTAACGTCAACAGACGGACAGAACCGCAACAGCAGCTGACTGAGTCTGACACCGCAGCAATGGCGCGCTACCTACAGGGCAGCGCTCCGTGGATTAGTGTATCACTAAAAGGCTTTACACTCCAGTGTCGCCTTCTTCCTTCTCACTCTCCTGCAGATAGTGACGCTTGCTCTCTGCAGCAGGGGGGTTTGTCTGGTGAAGAGTTCGTAGTTTGTGCGAACACGGTTGGACTTCGGCTCCACACACTTTTCATCCAGGGCAGTTTGACATGAAGCCATTATTTTGGACAGCCGTCCGGCGCGCCACTTTGGTGAAGTTATTTTAAAGGCAGTCTTGTCTTCATCACTGATAAAGTTCGCGTCCGCACCACTGAGGTAGTCCAAGTCCTCTCTCTCTCTCCTCCCTTCTGCCCAATCTTGACCCGTTTCTTGAAAAGCTGTGTAACAGATGAGAAGAGGAGGTTAGACTTTTAAAGCGATCAACAAAACTAAATGAGTAAATACAGTATGAGGGTTATATTATGGCTAGCTCTGGACCAGGAACAGTGCATTTTCCATGGACTGTAAAATGAACAGGTGTACATTATGACAAGGGCTCCCAAGCTTTTCAGGCTGTGACCCCCCTTCACAATATTTGAACTGGGGACCCCCCACCCTGACCAGCACTTGGAATTTTAGTTCCAAGTGCGTTGAGGCATTACATTTGAGGCATTACATTTAGTTGACACGGTTCCACAGATAAATGTTGTGAAAATAGCTGATCTACAAACTCACAACTTGAGGACGTCCTCAGAGTTACTACAGGGGGTCCGCCAAATCTTTGTTTGATATGATTATTTTTTTTTACATTAACCACTTGAACCCTAGCATCCCTTTTCTGAGGAGAACTTTAGCCAAAAATAGCCGATCTACAAGCTCACAACGCCTCGCGCTGCGAGGCGTTGTGAGCTTGTAGATCGGCTATTTTTGGCAAAGAGGCTATAGGTGTAGGGGGAAAAAAGGTCAGCAAAAGTTTATCTGAAACACAATTTTATACAATATAGAGGGGGTCCCTGCTTCAACTCTCTCTCAGCTTGGCCTGAAAACGTTGAAGACCCCTGCATTAAACAGTATGTTGGTTTGTTTACTGTCGAATGAGAAAACAATGTTGCACTAAAGTAATTATCAGGGTACCCCCCAAAATCATTTGGGTCCCCGACCCCCAGTTTGGGAACCATTGAGAGTAGGATCACTACACTTGAGAACACCTAAGTATGATTTTGATATTCACTGAAACAAGGCAGTTTTATGATGCTGAAAGCCTATTGTCTATGGTGGGAAGCCTTTTATAACCCCACCTTTTGTGTAAAATTCACTTTTTGGCCAGGAAATAAAACATCCTGACAGAAAAGCTTTGATTCACTCAAGTGTGCCACCGATCTGGACTGGACAATAAAAAAAATGCTATGACAGATCTGTAGAATAGGCTTAAGATCAGAAACCCATGTTTTTGTTTTGGCGAGTAGTGAAACTAGTATATTGTTTATTTTTTACTACTAATATAGCTCTGGACCAGAGCTATATTATGGCAGCTACACAACCCAAGCTATAAACATTTGGACTGTATGACCCTCTGCTTTGTCTCCTCCAGTGTATTTCTCAGTAATTACCACCTCACTGTTATATCCCTTACATAAAAAAGGTAATTGATAATTCACGTGATCAATAAAATGCAACAGTAATAGAGCAGGGCAATAACTCACCGATCTCTCCTGCTGGTAAGGGTCTTTATCCAGTTCCATCTTCTGAGCGGCTTTGATGTTCTCATAAGCCCTGTTGCAGGCTCCTAGTGAATGAAAATTACAACACAAATACCAAGTTATGAACTCTAAATGTATTATAGTAAGGCATCTCAAAAGGATAGTGATCACTCAAAGAAATGAGCAGACAAAATGGGGGTACTCTCCTGATGAACATTTATTTTCTGTTTATTTGAGAGCAAGAAGAGACCCCTGTTATTTAGCAAACACTATAGAAATTACCATTTGAATAGAAAACTAACCTTTTTAACAAAAACAACAATATAACATTTTGCAATATTAGATGGTCAGTGTGCCATCTGTTATCTTTAACAGTGTCATATCAACACTAATCTACAATGTAGGTATTTAGCAGACGCTTTTTATCCAGAGCGACTTGCAGTAAGCAAGGTAACTCATACATAGAAAATACCTCACGATCACAGGTAAGCAGCAGGTCATCAATTGTTAAAATTACAAGCAATTTAAGGACATAAGTCCCCAAATTAACGTGATATCAGACTTACTTCTGACTAGGCTGGTGGTCCACTGGGGCTCTGAGTCGTGAATAGCCTGCATCACAGCCTGGGTCACCACCTCATTGTGAGCAGTACGGAAGCTGTGGAAAATCACACTTTTAAGATACCCCTCATTCAGCATAATTTTTCTTTTTTCCTAAAATTTTTATCCCACGATTTTGTAACCCCATTTTTTACACCCAGTGCCAATTGTCTATGTAATCCTGGGCACTACCTTCCCTCTGCCAACCTAGGGAGGCCAGGGCCGAGCTCATGCCTCCTTCAATGCATGAGAGCCAACTGACCTTCTTATCACCTGACAGGGGAGAGTTTCCCTGGTTGGACGTAGCGCGTGGAAGGAACACGTTATTCCAACCAGTTTCTTTCCCCTCCATCAGGCGCCCCGGCTGGCCAGGGGGAGACAGTATAGTGACCAGGATTACTGCATGTTTTTGTGAGGGTATCTACCCTAGGAGACACGGGGAGAACATGCAAACTCCACACAGAGAGGCTCTTTCGCCAACCCCACCTAGGGTATGGGCACTGATATTTTCAGCATAACATGATACAAAAGTGTTATGTTATTTCACAAACAGAGGCATTTCAGAGGGGGGGGGGGTACTGGGAACATACCTGTCCTCTGGCTGGACCTGCCATCTCTCTCCGAGGCCTCTATAGATTTAACGGACGGTGGTCTGTAGGGACATTAATACAGTGGTGTCAGTCTAACTGTACTTTTCAGGCCCTGATCCCCCAAAATAATCATTTTTGAACTGGCTGACCCTGACAAGCACTTGGAATTGTAGGCATTACATTTAATTTGACTCGGTTCCACAGATAATTATTGTGAAAATATCCGAACTACAAGCTCACAACGCCTCACAACTGCAAGGCGTGAGCTTGTAGATCGGCTAATTTCACAATGTTTGCCTCTTTCTTACATAATACTTGGCCAATTTGGTATTAAAAGGTCTTAAATTCCTTAAATTGTAACTTTATAAATGTGCAGATACCCTGTATACACTGTATGTTGGTGTGTTTACTGTTGAGTGAGAAAACAATGTTGCACATTAAGCTAATCATCTGGGGACCCCCCTGGGAGTCCAGACCCACAGGTTGAGAACCACTGCTCTAGGGTCTAGGCACCTAGCTCTCCTTACGCTTTACTTTGGGATATACTCCATACATTTATTTGACTCGGTTCACAGATAAAGACTGTGAAAATAGCTGATCTACAAGCTCAAAACGTCTCACGATGCGAGCCGTTGTGAGCTTGTAGATTGGCTATCGAGGTATTAAAAGGTCTTAAAAGTCCTTAAATTGTAACTTTATAAATGTGCAGGTACCCTGTATACAATTTTACTGTATGTTGGTTTGTTTACTGTCGAGTGAGAAAACAATGTTGCACTCTGGGGACCCCCCAAATCATTTGGGAACCCCCAGTTTGGGAACCATTGTAAGTATGATCACTACACTTGAGTAAACATAAGTATGATTTTGATATTCGCTTAAACAAAGGCAGTTTTATGATGCTGAAAGCCTATTGTCTATGGTGGGAAGCCTCTCAGACCTCCACATTTTATCTAAAATCCACTTTTTGGCCAGGAAATAAAATATGTCCACCAGGCAGAGAATCTTTGATTCACTCAAGTGTGTTTATTCAAGTCCTGCATCACCCTGTTAGCGTATTTCTCAGTAATGACCACCTCACTGTTAATTATATTATTATATATAGAGCAGGGCAATAACTCACCCGATCTCTCCTGCTGGTAAGCGTAAGGGTCTTCGTCTTTTTTATGTGCTCCGGTCCCGTCCAGCTCCATCTTTTCACTGGCTCCTAGTGAATGAAAATTACAACAAAAATACAACGTTATGAACTCTAAATGTATTATATTAAGGCACCTCAAAAGGATAGTGAAGAGGCTACTCTCTTGATGATGAAATGAATTTTGTTTTTTGAGAGCTAGAAGAGACAGAGAGACCCATGTTATTTAGCAAACACTATAGAAATGATTACCATTTGAATAGCAAACTAACCTTTTTAACAAAAGAAAAAAAAGATTACAAAATCACTTACACCAATATTACATTTTGCAATATTATTTGGTCAGTGTGCCATCTGTCATCTTTAACCATGTCAAATCAACACCTAATGTACAATGTAGGCATTTAGCAGAAGCTTTTTATCCAGAGCGACTTACATTACGCAAGCTTATCACATACATGCAGAGAGACAGTGTAGTGCCTCAGTAAACTAGGATCACAGATAAGCCAGGTCATCAAATTGTTCAAATCACAATCAATTTAAGGTCATATTACTACTCAGATTAACAGCCTGATATAAAACTTACTTTGGACTTGGTGGAGGAACTTTGGTTTCTGACATCCTTTATTGTCTGGATCACAGCAGTTGTAACCTCCTCCTTATGAAGCGTTCAGAAGCTGAAAACACACACACACACACACACACACACACACACACACACACACACACACACACACACACACACACACACACACACACACACACACACACACACACACACACACAATAATAATTTAGAAACAAATGTAGTCTGGGAAAGCCAGACAATCAGAGATCTCTGCCTACTGACTGTTTCACGATTATAAACATTTTGATATTGACCATTTGAGTACATACAGCTACCTTCACCAGTGGAATGCAAGTATGGATTCATATTGTAAATACTATTACCAATTTGAAATGATTTCTCAAAATCAGAATGTTTGCATTTGCCCAGATTATTACTATCTCTATTAATTACCTGTCTCTGCACCAAAAGGTAGACACAAACAAGAAATAGCATAAAAGATTGGATGACAGCTCATTTTTGTTAAAGGTAGGGTAAGTGATATTTTTGGGTTAAAACAAAAGATTTTTAAGGTTAAAGTACTATATTGTGATAGTAATCATTGGTACTGTATAGCAGGGGTCTTCAACAGGGGGTCCTCAGAGTTACTACAGGGGGGCCAACACATGTTTTGTGATAGGAACTTTTTTTTAACCTCTTGAAACCTAGAATTCCTTTTCTGAGGGGAACATTAGCCAAAATTAGCAGATCTACAAGCTTGTAGATCTGCAATTTTCGGCATTGAGGTTTGGTTAACACTGTTACTGCACAAAATCTCTATAGCAATGATTACTATCACACAATATAGAGCTATTTAACACTGTTACTGAAAAAACACTCTATAGCAGGGGTTTTCAACTGATTTTGACCCAGGGACCACCATCCTGACTAAGAGCAACCTGGGGACCACCACTATTGTGCGTGGCGGGTCCATCATAGACCCACCCCACACAATAGTGGTGGGGGGTTCATGCACCACAGGGAGCTGGAGAAAATAGCTATAATATCAATAGAATATCTAATAAAATACAGTGATTTAGTTTGAATATGATGGAATATGATTAAGGATTACTGTGATTATGGTAAGCTCACATTTCATATCACACACACCATACAGTAAGAACTCCTGTAAGTTATTAAAAGTTTTACTTTTTTTTTTTTTTAAACAAAAAAAAAACATATATGGCCACTTGGCCAGGGACCAGGTGGTCCGCGGACCACCGGTTGAAAACCCCTGCTCTATAGCAATGATTACTATCACAATATAGATCTATTTAACACTGTTACTGAACAAACACTCTATAGCAATGATTACTATCACAATATAGATCTATTTAACACTGTTACTGAACAAACACTCTATAGCAATGATTACTATCACAATATAGATCTATTTAACACTGTTACTGAACAAACACTCTATAGCAATGATTACTATCACAATATAGATCTATTTAACACTGTTACTGAACAAACACTCTATAGCAATGATTACTATCACAATATAGATCTATTTAACACTGTTACTGAACAAACACTCTATAGCAATGATTACTATCACAATATAGATCTATTTAACACTGTTACTGAACAAACACTCTATAGCAATGATTACTATCACAATATAGATCTATTTACAGGGTCCCCACACATTTTTAGCAATGAATTTCCAAAACTTTTCCAAAACTTTTCCAGAATATTTAGCCCAATTTCCAGGCCTATATAACAATCATCCAGCGCAATAATGTGTCTCTTACTCCTATGTAGAATGCCCAAAGATAGGCAGTGTAGCAAAAATAAAGCATAGAATATAGAATAGTACAATTTCATTCAAAATTTCGTGCAAAATTAGGGCATAGCTCACTGGAAGACTCATTATGGCATCCGTATGACTTATTTTATTTAAATAATATATGCCATCACACAGCCCGTTCGGCGAAAAACTACTTATGTTACATATTTCGTGTAATGTTATACATGTTTATGAAAATGTTTTGTATTAACAAAATCAATAGCCAAAAACAATGCATAGCCAAATATTTTTCCAGGACCCTTGATAAATTCCAGGACCTTTGATCAATTCCCAAACTTTTCCAGTACTGGATTATTTTATTTTCAATTTCAAAATATTTCCAGGAATTTCATGACCGTGGGGACCCTGTATTTAACACTGTTACTGAACAAACACTCTATAGCAATGATTACTATCACAATATAGAGCTATTTAACACTGTTACTGAACACACACTCTATAGCAATGATTACTATCACAATATAGAGCTATTTAACACTGTTACTGAACAAACACTATATAACAATGATTACTATCACAATATAGAGCTATTTAACACTGTTACTGAACAAACACTCTATAGTAATGATTACTATCACAATATAGAGCTATTTAACACTGTTACTGAACAAACACTCTATAGCAATGATTACTATCACAATATAGAGCTATTTAACACTGTTACTGAACAAACACTCTATAGTAATGATTACTATCACAATATAGAGCTATTTAACACTGTTACTGAACAAACACACTATAGCAATGATTACTATCACAATATAGAGCTATTTAACACTTATTTTAACCATAGAAAATCACTTCCCCTATAATTAAGTAAAAATACACGGTAGATTATCAAAGTGGGGTCCAGGGAGGGACCACCAGAGGTCCATGAGGGGGTTCCCTAGCTATATTAGTTAATATAGCATGAAAAAAACAGTTTAACCACTTAACCCTATTACATCAGCCACTGCAGTATGAATTTCAAATTTAGCAAAAGCAGTCATGAGCAAATATAAAAACTGTACATATTACCTGTAATATTATCTCACTGCTCCAACCTCTGTGACTGTGTCTTTGCGTGGCAAAAGTCTCCATGGTGTATTAAATCCCACAAATATAACAGCAGCTTGTAGCAACTTACTTTCTTGTCCAACAGTCTTTTAGTGCCTTTATTTCAGTTCGTTTTAACCTAAATCACTTCAGCTCCCACAATGGCTGCAGCCTGCATGAGACGTTAGTTGACTGCGCGCTCAGGGTTCATTCAAGGGTCACTGCTGCTCCAATGAGTCAAGAGCCAATAGCTGCCTGCAACGTCATGGCACTTTAGCTTACAGCCAATCGCATTTCGTTTTTTCAAACAGAAATTTGGCGGGCATGAAACCACAGAGCAACAGACGTCTGCAATGCATTGTGGGACTTGTAGTTAATGTTTGAAGTGCTTTCCATTGACACGCATATGTGTCGTTTCTTTCAGAAACTACAACCATGGCAGACGTTTATCCTTCATTCACTGTTGATATGCAATATATTCAGTTAGTTTGAGAATTAAAATGTGTTTAAATCAGATTTCATTACAGCTGATTATTTGCTTATAACCTGTCGATGAATGTATGATGTCTGTTGTATGATGTCGTTTTTTAAAACTTATTTCAAGCAGGATTATTCGTGTTAGGCATTGATGAATACAGTAAATTATGTTTAATATCTGGTTGCCATATATTGTTCCAATTTTTTAAGTATTTTACCCATATTTGCATATGTATTTAAGGCAAAAAAATAGTTTTTTTTCTGTGCCACTTTTCCCCCAAAACAAGTGTATGTTGGGCTGATACACTTGTAACATCTATAGGCCTAGTGTGAATTGTAGTTTTTTCATTACATTAATATATTCCGCATGTGTGTGTGTGTGTGCGTGTGCGTGCGTGCGTGCGTTTATCATTAAATGGGTGATAATTGCCCCCATTTCCATAGTGCCCCATAGATGTTTAACAATGACCATACCTATGACAGCTGAGGTCAAGACCTTTCCATAGCCAACAGTTTGCCATATGTATACAAGCCTTTAATCATGGAGTCTGGGTTCAAGATTCAGAGGTCATTATTTCAAAGCAGTATGCTGCTGTATACTTTGTGCAACAAAATAACACCTTGTACAAGCGTCAAGCGGCACCTATTTTGTATGTTTGAAAAGCATCATACTGTGTACTCAACCACTGTATGTGTTTTGTGTACACACGCACGTGCGCGCACGCACACACACACACACACACACACACACACACACACACACACACACACACACACACACACACACACACACACACACACACACACGTCTGTCTGTCTGTCTGTCTGTCTGTCTGTCTGTCTGTCTGTCTGTCTGTCTGTCTGTCTGTCTGTCTGTCTGTCTGTATCGCCATTGCAGTCCCGAGTTTAGGCCTGCATTGGGGATTGTGTTCCATTACTCCCCCCACTAGAGGAATATAGGCCTATCCCTACTTGTCCTCTCAGTTTCTATCATTTCAGAATAGATACACTAGGATACAAAGCTAGTGTCCTCATGGAACTTATCAAGGAACTTTGATGTTCTTGCTAGATACCTTGTTCACTTAGCATGGTCCTTACCAAGAGAGGGCCATAGACTCACTGATTATACTGATAAGGACACGTACAAGCTTGCTACCTCCATGTTGTTTATGAAAGGTAAAAACAACAGATCTGCATGCTTAGCTTCCCTGGTAAGGATCCTTGGGCTCTGTGAGCCCCATCCCATTTTGACCCTACCTGTGAGACAGACTGTATCCACTTAAAGCTCTTGAGCTCGACCCATTGCATAACTTATACATCAGTTAAATATTTTACATAATATGAACCCAAGATAATTGTGACACACAAAGATATGCCATAGATGTAATCAGTACAGTACTAGTCCATACCCGGGGATGTGAGCACTCAAAGTATTTGCAGACTTTGGCTTATGCACTGCGTACACAGTATGCTTAGATCAACTAGGAGAGGAGGTTGCTCATTTGATCATGGCTGTGTGTAACAACTTGTCATTTACCTGACATTGAGTAGTCGTTACCATAACCCTGATAAGTCCATGTTTAAACATTTCAGGCAGCTAAGTTATTTGTGCAAATAACAAGGTTATATTCATGTGAAAATTGCGCTTGTGAATAAACGCTCTGTGCACTACTGCTGCCGTTCTTGTCTGTGTGGCGGGGTGTTAGTGTGTATACTGTGGCAGAGCATGCTCAGTAACTTCCTAACTCCACGGAATTCACTAAAACGCTAGTAAACAGCTTCAATTTGTAAAAACAGAAAAATGGCGTTTGTGGCTGTCTTCCCAGGCTAATGGTCAATCCCTGTGTGCAAGTTAAGATCAATTGCTCAACCCACTGAGGAGAAAACAGTGTTCAGGCAGAGATATTTCTTGATATAATATTTATAAAAACATAATATGACAAGAATAACATACAGTATGTGTCATATGAAAAGGTTTTATATACCTCCCAAAGGCATATATTGAGTCAATATTTTATCAAATGTGGAGCCTACCGACAAAACTTCAAATATGTTCCAGAAATTATCCATATTCTCAAGAGAATCAAGAAAATAGAAATCACCAGATTAAGATGTAGCTGGTATGTTGACATATTATATGTCCTCATGATGTATGTTGGGTTCACAGTTGACCAGATACTCAAACTCAGGATAAGTATCGGAAATGGTCCGTATTCTACAGAAAATCTAATGATATTTCTGGATAAATATTTGGGGATTTCACCTGGTAAAAATTACCAGATTCTGTCCATTTTCATGACCTATCAATATCTGTTAAATATCTCACCCAAAACAGGCCCAATGGCAAAATCTGTGGTATTATGTTATATATGACAACGGGTGATGATAAATGCTACAGATATTGCCATTATTCTACTCAAAATAGGGTATCAATATATTCCGGTATACTTAATTCTCTAGTGGCTCCAGAGTCAAGATATGACTTTAAGTGATATGAGCTTAACATAGACTGTATTTGTGACACATTCAGATATGCCATAGATTTGATCCGTATTCTAGAAAAAAAATTGTGCTCAGATATGTCCAGATAGGACATAAGGTGATATTTGGAACACACAGATGACACAAATAAGATGTAGCTGGTATCCTTCTATAATATATGTCCTCATGATGTATATTGGGTTCATATTTGACCAAATATGGCATATCAATAAACTCAGGATATGTATCAGAAATGTTCTGTATTCTACATAAAATCCAGTGACGTATCCAATGAGATATTTTCGGATTCTGGCTCTATTTGCCCAGTATAAATCACCAGATTCTGTGACTGAATTGATGACCTATCAATATCAGGATATCTCACCCAAAACAGGGCCAATGGCTAAATCTGTAGTAAAAATGTTTTATATGACAAAAGGTGATGATATATGCTACAGATATTGCCATTATTCTACTCAAAATAGGGTGTCATTATATTCCTATATACTGCATTACGTCATATTCATACATTGTATATGACAAGGAGACGAATACTTCAACCATATTTGATTAGGTATGGTTTATGTCAACAAAACTTTAAATATGCATCGGAAATGGTCTATATTCTCTAGCGGTTCCAGAGTAAAGATATGACTTTAAGTGATATATGAACTCAATATCTGACATATCCAGATATGCCATAGACCTAATCAGTATTCTAGAAAAATATTGTGAACAGATATTTCCAGATATGATCTAAGGTCATTCACGGAACACATACATGACAAAATTAAAATGTTGCTCGTATCCTAGTACAATATATTTTCTTCATGATGTATATTGGGTTAATATTTGCCCAGATATGGTGCATATCAACAAAACTCAGGATATGCATCAGAAATGTCCGTATTCTAGCGAGAATCAAAAAAATGATATTTGGGGATTCTGGCTCTTTTCGCCCAGTGTTCATTTTCACAGCCTCTCCGCTCTCTTTCATTTAGACTCACTACTCTCTCCCTTATCCTCTCTGCAGCCTTCCACTCCACACAGGGCTTACACTACGGAAACCTCTTATCTCCATATTTTTTACTTTTTATGTTTTTCGTAAATGAATGACGTACTTTTTCATACGACACAGCGTCACACAAAAGTAGCGAAAATAGACAATCTACAAGCCCAATGGTGACGCATTTTGAGCTAGTAGATCGGCTATTTTGGAATTTGAATCCTAAAAAGTAGCAGTTTTGGACATGTGAGGTTTCCACCCTGCAGCAAGGATATCTCCTTGGCTGCTCTTTCTCATTTTCTAACCTCTTCTTCGCTTTCTCTGATGAACCCTGATGTTTAATCTCCCTCTCCCTCTGTTTATTCTCTCTGCTTTTGCCTGACATTACCTTTCCACATCCCATCTCAGTCCTATTGCCTTTGTAGCATAACTCCTTTTTTAATGTATTCCGCAAGCCCACCGGTTCTCAACGGCGGGTCTTGGGAGCGCCACGGGGACCCCTACGGGTCTGTAACTCAGAGAGTGTACAAATGAAACCAAATGGACCTGTGTAAGAGTTCAATGAACACCGGAAGATTTTACAGTGTAGATTGGGGTCCCAAAGGACCAGACGTTGAAAACTGTGCGCTATAGCCCCCACCACCACCATCATGTCGTTACTGCCTCCCACTCTCCGTCCCTCACATCTGTTTCCATGGCCCTGGTCCATGAGGTTGAATGCCACAGCCCCGCCTCCCCATTATCACTCCCCCAAATGCCCACCTCTCCGACTTCTGTTGCCTTTTGTCCCACAGCCTGGCCGTGAGCCGCCGTCTCTTTTTTACAGTGGACAAAACCCACCGGCACTAAATGGACAGCAGGGACAGTTGGTCGGTTCATATGGTGTGGGTGTTTGTGTACATATGTGAAAAATAACCTATGCTCAGGGTGGCACTGAGTGAATGAGAAAGAGAAATCTGCTTTTAGATCTTAAGGGGATTATTTCCTATTGCATTCGATGCCTCTCACTCGAGCACCTGCTGTACTTATCCAAGTGTACAAGGATACAGCACTTTGACACATATCCCTGCTGTTAAACTGCAGGTAACCAAGTGTGCAAGGATACAACACAATGACACATATCCCTGCTGTTAAACTGCAGGTAACCAAGTGTACAAGGAGGACACAACAGCCGTTATAGCAAGACATATTGTTGCTGTTACTGGTTGCTACAAAAGATTGATCTTGTTTGGTGGCAACATGTTAAGAAAACACTTGACATCAAGAGCCCGTGTACACAACAGACTACTAAAGACACAGAAAGTGTATTTCTGTCAAGCTTAAAATGACTTGCACGCTTTCTTGCTTAGGAAATTGGCGAGCAGGGGCATGGCAATCACGGTACCCCCGCCTCATATGATCAACAGTACGACGACTCTATAAAGTATTCATGAGTCTGGTAGGTAATTGAAGCACCCACCAAATCAGCCCACCTAATTGCATACCACAGTGAAGCTTTATCAAATTTCCTCAGACACTCTCTTTAAATGCATTTTCATCCAAGCAGTCCTCAGCCTCCCAGCGTTGGCTTTGCCAGGCCGTGCAGAGATTTTGGTTTAGAGGGGGGTGGGGGGGGGGGGGGGGGTATAGACTCCTGGGGGGGGCGAGGAGTCGACTGAAATATAGGGTTTAAGACCTCTCCTTATTTAATAGCCTTTACTATTCTTTTCTATGCTCTGGATTAAACAGAGATTCAGTTTTTACTTAGATTTGTTTTCCTGACCACAAATGTTAAGAATCTTATTTAGATAGTATAGACCCCTGGGGGACCCCAGTCACTGAAATATAGGGTTTAAGTCCTCTCTTTATTTAATAGCCTCTACTATTATTTTCTATGCTCTGGATTAAACAGAGATTCTGTTTTTACTACTACTGTTTTCTTGGCCACAATGTTAAGAATGTTATTTAAATAGTGTGTTGTTTACACAGATGCTAGGTACATTGTTTACCAGGTGGTATACTAGTTTCTTTGAGGCACTACATTGTTCTCTCTACTGACTATTTACCTTGTTGTTTATTGACTAGAGTTCATGTTTACTCTGCTTATTCCAATCTCGCACTTGTCGCCCTGGTTGAGAAGCGTCTGTTAATTGCCTAAATTGTAAATTGTACATTATATCCAGTTACATTTCACAGGCAACAGCTCTCTTTTCCCTGTAGTCACAACACCATACAGTTGCTGTCAGGTGGAAACCTTGTATATCCTACCGTTTCTTTTTCATTATAATTTTAAACATTTTAAAATAGTGAAAATAACACGATCACAACGCACCACATCGCAACACGTTGTGAGCTTGTGTGACAAGCTTGTATGATGAAGTAGGGCATTCATTTACGGAAAAGAACCAACAAACATAAAAAGCGGAAATGTGATACAAGGTTTCTGCCTGACAACGATATGATATAAGACATACAGAACTAGACATCTCTGTCTCTTTTTCCTCTCTTCCATTTATGTATAGTCTTTTGAATTTCCACCTCCTTTTTCATTTTACTTGACCTTTTTGCATCTCTCTCCTTTTTACTCGTTTGCTTTGAAAACAACTATGGAAGCCAGTGTTAAACAGATTTTTCTTCTTTTTTACTGTGCCAGAGAGCCTTTCCGCATTGTTCTGGTTGTCAAGGCAACGCAATTAAAAACCACAGAGAACAAATGTGCACTCAGGATAGTGAGGAATTTAATAAGAGCCTTTTCTCCCACCCTCTTGTTGTTTCGCCCTCTTCCTATCCTGATTTTCATATCTCATTACTCATGACAAAAAAAACACCACCCCACGCACGCACGCACACACACACACACACACACACACACACACACACACACACACACACACACACACACACACACACACACACACACACACACACACACACACACACACACACACACACACACACACACACACCTTCCTCACAGTGACAGTCCCCCTTCCCGTATCTGCAGTGTTTGTGTGGTGTTTTAGTTTATGGCCTAACAAGAGTGGTAGATAACGCAATACCGTGAGTGACAGTGTGCACACTGGGGGGTGTCGAATGACGAGGCCATTATTCCAAACGAATGAAAACCCCAGACCACCCACACCCACGCCTTCTTTTGAGAAGGCCTTCGGTGGTTAGGTTTACAATGTCGTATCACAGGTTCAGTCCTGGGTCATACTGTAGGAGAGAGAGAAATTGCCACACAGTAAGGAAGACATGAGGAGAGAGAGGGAGAGAGAGAGAGAGAGAGAGAGAGAGAGAGAGAGAGAGAGAGCGAGCGAGAGCGAGAGAGAGAATGACAGAATACTGTGCTTGCTTGTCCACACGCACTACTTTGTGCCCGTGTGTGTATTTACATGAGTGGCCGGGCAGATAAATATGCGCAATAAACAAGCCTCCCGTTTAAGCAGTGTCATGCTAACTTGGCCATAAAGCACACACAGCTCTCATGCTCAGCAATTGGCGCTGGGACCTCACAAAAGGATGATGAACGAGGGAGGGTGTGGAGCTCATTTCTCCAACCTCCTGTGTATTGCTTGCTCTTCTGGCAGTGTGAGATGTCAGCCAAAGCAATGATGATATCATTATTCAAAACATTACACAGGCTCATGGAGCTGAGGTAGGAGCTATGCCTCGCATGGGGGGGGTGAGCTGAGCTATACCAGTGATCCCGTCACGGGGCCAGATGCTGTTCCTGCTCTACTTCCCTCTCTCTCTGTAAAGAAAATTCATCGCACTATAAAGTCCTGAGTGTTCATTTAACTCTGAGAGTGTGCAAATGGACCCTTTCGGGTCCATTTGCACACTCTCTGAGTTAAATGGACAGTCAGTATTTTGCGGCGTGCCATCCAGATGAAAAAGAAAGAAAGGAAAAAAGGAGAGCGGGAGCCAAACCATAGTTTTGGCTTGTTTTGTGAGGGTACGCCCTGTGTTGTTAGACTGTCAGAATTGGGTCAATTTTCCACTGAAGTAGACTGACAAAAATGGAATTTGAAATTCTTCCCAAAGTGCAGACCAATGCTGAATGTATTTGAAGGGAGTCTAACGCTCGGTCCCTGCCTGAATTGTGCTGCACTTTTTGGGCAACTTTTCTTTTTCTTTTCTTTTTGTCCCTTTTTTCTTGTAATGCCTACACAGTAAAATGTTGTGTTAATGAGTGCTTTAAATTTGAAAGTGTAAAAAAGTGTTGTTTGTGAATACAGAAAATGTTATGTTGTCAAATCTGTATGGTAAAGTATGTTAATACAATATAACGTATACAATTTGGGGTGGTTGTATAGGTCTCCCTGCTCCTATTGAGACATTTGGAATGGATCCTGTGGCTGCTTTGACATGACTGGCTGACACTTGATACTGCCTGCAGGTCAAAATTCAATGTATCGCCTGAACAAGCAGGCAATCTCTATTAGCTCGGTGGTTAAAAATGTAGCACTTGCGCAGGAGAGCCAGGGTAGAACAGGAAAGTTACAGAGGGCAGCTTTTACGTAATGACACACACAAATAAGGATGATATGAATATTAACAAATGTTATGGATGGTAAAATCCTTGTTCCATTTGGTTAGATTTGTACACTATGTGAGTTAAATTATACCCAGAGGATTACTGTGAATACCATTGAGCCAGTGATCTAAGAGTTAGGGCTACTTTGAAAGACCGAAACCCCATGTTGTGTGTTTTCCTTTGGTCTTTGCTTTCTCATTTTAGACTGGGAACAAAAACAACCGAATCACAATGAGACTTCCTGCTGCTCTCTTTGCCAGGTCTCCCTTGTAACAGCCGTCCTTTTAGACTCAAAGAAAGCAAAGAGACTTTGTTTCAGTTGCTTGGATAAGCAGGCACACACCTTGTTAGCAAGGCTAAAATGGCGTCCCTATTCTGTTATGGAGGAAATGGTGCTGGAATCTTAAAGGTCTCTAACTCAGCTGTTTCAGCACTCTGAGGTTTTATTTAAAGGCCTTGTTTTGTGATTCCCCAGGTAGCTTATACACAATACTATTGGTGGCTGAAAAACATCACTGCTTTCGTGACCTCAACGCTGTACTGTGTGTGCGTGTGTGCGTGTGTGTGTGTGTGTGTGTGTGTGTGTGTGTGTGTGTGTGTGTGTGTGTGTGGGTGTGTGTGTGTGTGTGTGTGTGTGTGTGTGTGTGTATGTGTGTGCGTGCAATCGCATGCCCTTCTATTCCATAATGCATCTGTCTGATGATGAATGGAGTGAGGTGTCTGTACAGCTGGATCGTAATGAGGCTTTGCCGGGTCCCTCACTCTGTGTGTGTGTGTGTGTGTGTGTGTGTGTGTGTGTGTGTGTGTGTGTGTGTGTGTGTGTGTGTGTGTGTGTGGGTGTGTGTGTGGGTGGGTGGGTGTAGAGTAGACTATGCATACTGTACATATACATACATCTATCTACAGTATCTATCTATCTATCTATCTATCTGTATGCGTGTGTGTGTGTGTGTGTGTGTGTGAGA
This sequence comes from Gymnoscopelus braueri, assembly GCF_963280865.1. Taxonomy (NCBI): domain Eukaryota; kingdom Metazoa; phylum Chordata; class Actinopteri; order Myctophiformes; family Myctophidae; genus Gymnoscopelus; species Gymnoscopelus braueri. The sequence goes on along the minus strand of NC_137604.1, from coordinate 32,154,624 downwards.
GAGAGAGACAGGACTAGATTACCCTTTACAAAACCGTCCTCCAGTATGAACGTTCTGGGAGGGCTGTTTCTGCTGGAATGAACACAAACATAAACACACACGTGTGCCCATGCACGCACGCACACACACACACACACACACACACACACACACACACACACACACACACACACACACACACACACACACACACACACACACACACACACACACACACACACACACACACACACACACACAGTCTTGCCTTGTGCCCACCGCCTTGGAGATGATGAATGTGGAGCTCACTGCAGCTCTCTGCTCCAGGGATCCAACTTGGAGACACGGAGACCCAGTTTCCTCCTCTTTTCACCCGGGGGGGAAGTGGAAACCGGGGCCACAATGGAATGCCACGCACAGACAAAGATGGGTGATGTGCACAGATGGTGGCCTGGCCCTCGGGACCAGGGGATCAGATTGGTTGATGTTGTGGGGAGTTTCTCTGTAACTTGACTGGAAATGTCCTGACCTGCCCGCGTGGACGCAGTGAACTGTCACCCACCCTGTGTGACAGGCATTTTGTCATTCCTGTGACAACCCCACAGATGCCGCCTGTCAGTCCATGTCTTCAAATTAAACAGCGTTCCCGGGACATGGAATGCATGTCTGGCCTTTTCGACTGAGAAGTACCGTATAGGTGCATGGATTCTGTGCGTTCCACTTTTTAAGCATTTTTCTGTAATGCTCAGTCATGCCATTTCTGTAAACTACACCAGTGGTCCTCAAACCTTTTCTTGTCAAGGACCCCTAAGTTGATATGTATTAGCAGTATCTGCTATGTTTTAATAGCCATCGTATAAAATATGTATAATGTGGTTAAAATGATTGTGATGCTGTATTAACACCCCCCAAGGACCCCTGGGGGTCCCCAGACCCCACTTTGAGAACCACTGAACTACACAGTACATCACTGTCAATTTAACTCTTAACCAGGCCTAGTAGCGTCTCGATGGGCAATGTCACGATAGGTGAACATTCGACATTCAATGAGCTTGTAGATCGTCTAATTTCGCTGACGTAGTCTACAACCAATTAGGGTTCACGTGGTTAACTTATCAAATAGTACATTTTCACACCCTCAGAGTTAAATGAACACTGAGGATTTTACTATGCACTATGACATCACTGAAGGCTTGAATTGCACTCATTGGTATTAAGGGTTGCACTGCACTGCAATGCAAAGCCCTATCCTTATGATCACACGCCCAGCTGTCACTTGACTACGGCTTGTGAAGGAACAGATTGAGGTTATTATACTCACATTTGTACATTTGTACTCATAATCACATAAGTGCTGTATATTAAGTTACAAACTGCATTCAGACTAAGGTAAGGGGCTCAACGACTGAATGTGTTTCAGACCCACTGAAACCGGCGGGATTTGTTCTGGAAGCTTTGGGAATAATTGGCATCGATTTCATGTGCTCTACTAGCTGAGGAGTGCTTAAGTCTGATGGGGCGTCGCCTGAAATGGTGACGCCAGCATACTGACTGAGAGGCGACAGCTAGGAGGATAGCTACTGTGCGCTGTAATAGGAGTAGAGAAGATCAATGTGCAAAAGGCTGCCAGGTATGGCCTTTCTCAGTTAATCGATCACACAACTGTACAGTTGGTGGTAGAAGAAAACTGAGGGGGAAAAAACACCCAGAGACAGAAATATATATAGCCCAACACATTTCCCCTAAAACCAATACTGCATACTAAAGAAAAGAAAACAAGAACAAAAAACATCCACAATAAGAGTAGTTTCACCTCACCTAAGATAAAATAGAGTCAAATCAAATGCTTCAGAGAAAACATGTCATCATACAACTTATTGCTCAATAAAATTCTGCTGAAAAAGTGTTGACGTGACTAGGCTTGCTGTGCTACTAGGTTTAAAGTTAGGATGAAAGTTAGGATAAAGGATAAATCCCATTGAGATGTACGATCTCGTTTTTGAGGGGGTCCCAACATAAATACATGTCACAGTTGTTACATGTATACAGAGTAGACCAAAAAAACAAACATAATAATGTACATACATACATTAACAAAACAAAAACTCACATACAATATCCAGTGTGAACCTTGAAAAACATCACTGCCTTAGGATGGCATAAAATCCATTAATAAAATGATGAGTTCAAAATACTATGTTCAATACAGTGAGTATAAAATAAAATAATGAAATCATGTTGTGTATCCATTCACATGAAACCACTGAATTATATTGACACTAGTCCAAAAGCATGGAGTGTAGCCAAGAGTGTTGCCTTTCTTGAGTGATAATGAACATGCTTGGTCAATCATTAAAAGGGTCTCTTTTATTCGAAGAGTTAATGTTTTTTAATGTGTTTTGCCACAGTGGCGTTGTTATAGAGTCTTTGGGGGCTTAGCCCAGCAAAGAAATCTTCAGTTTTTCACTCCATAATTGCACCATGTTCAAGTTATTTCAGAGTATAATGAGACACTGCACTCTGACCAGAGGTGGACAAAGTACTCGACCCCAGTACTTGAGTAAGAGTACAGATACTCCTTGGTCAAATTCACTCCACTATAAGTAAAAGTAGCTCAGTCAAAATGTTACTCAAGTAAGAGTAAAAAAATAATTGTTTTTAAATATACATAAGTATTCCAAAGTACATGCTTTGAAAAATACTTAAAGTACAAGTAAAAGTAAAAGTAGAAGTACATTTCTTAATTTTGATATCAATGAATTGCTGTAATGTTTTCACAATGAATTTATAGGACCTTGTAACTCTTGTTTCAGAGAAGTACTGTAACTCTCTGAAACCACCTGCACTGCATGCACTGATGTGCTTGCTTGTAGATGTTATACAAAGCCTTCAGAAACACCTATAAAAACATAGAAATGACTGAGGAACCAGAACTAAATACTTTTACTCCTCTACACCCATACAAGATGTAACAAAGAGGCGAGTGGAACCAGAAACACGGCTAGTGTGAGAGCAGAAGTTAGGCCAATTGCATTTTAGGGAAGAAAAAAAACAGCCAACCTAAAGGCCAAACCGCACCAATGCAACTAGTCGCAACTCCTTGCAACAAAACTGTTTTAAGGTCAACCACACCAATGCAACTCCTTACAACTGCCATTGGGGTAATGGTTGCAAGTAGTTGCAAGTAGTTGCATGTTGCAACTCCTTACAACTGCCATTGGGGTTAATGGTTGCAAGTAGTTGCAAGTAGTTGCATGTTGCAACTCCTTGCAACATGCATGGCGAAACATTGTTGTGGATGTGGAGTGGGCTTAAAAGTACTCAGTACTTTATAGCCTTCCTAGAAATATACTCGAGTAAAAGTAAATATTTGTCTTGGAAATGTACTCAAGAGTAATACGTATCAAAAAAATCTAATAACTCAAGTAAAGTACAGATCCTCAGAATCTGTACTCAAGTACAGTACTCAAGTACATTTACTCCGTTACTGTCCACCACTGTCTACCATACAGACTGGACAAAATTATGTTTATTTCTTATTATTAATTAATTAATTATTATTAATTATTGCTTATTAATAAGTTACATGACGTTTTAATATCACAGTGAAGTACAGTGTGCTGGTGTACACTGGTTGTACCCCGGGAGCCGGTCAGTTGTGCCTTGGAATTAATATTATTTAAAATAATGTACATAGCTATAGTAAAGGTGCATGTGCCTTGGAAATACATGCTTTCATAATGATAATAATTATAAGCACTTTTGGAATTATAGCACTTTTTAAAAAAACATTAGAGAACCACTGACCTTGACTAGCTAGCTAAAGAGCCCTCTTCTTCACCAACCTGAGCTTGTAGATGAGGCAGTGAGACAGCTTCCAGTGTTCATTCCTAAATGTAATTTGACTCAATCAAATATTTTGACAAAGAACACGTTCATTGGTTTAGATAGACTGTGCAGTCATTGCATGTGACAATTTGATGTGGTGCCGAACGTGAAAGATTTGAAGCAGTCATGCAGCGTGTGCCATTTGAAGAAACGTTCCAATTAGTAGAGCAAGATGAAGGGCAAATGAAAAATCCCATTCCTCCATTCAAAAGTTCCCTTTGTCCTTGTGTTGAGCCAGTGAGAGTTCTATATGTGTCTGATGAACCAATGCTCTTTTATTTAACATGAATCTATTAACAGCAAACAGAATGTGATGTGTTTCAGTAATATACTGTATGAGCCTGGGGGAGTAGCCAGCCTACTGTTTTTGATGAACCAATGTTTTGACATATTGTGCCATCGAAGATATTTTGAGAGTTATTTAGATGTCAGTGTTTAATCACAGTGATATAAGAAATTATTTATTGAGAAACAAGCTTTGTTTGATGCATTTAGTCAACATGGTTGTTATTACACACACTCTGAACATCACTTTGTCATTGTCGATGTTATGCATTTATGTAAAACAACTTTGGCCTTTAACAGTGGTTCTCAAAGTGGGGTCCAGGGGACACTCAGCGTTCGTTGGGGGGGGTTCCAAATGGACCCTTACAGGTCTGTTGTGCACAAATGGAACCAAATGGACCCATTTGTACACTCTCAGATTCATGAGGGTCCTTGAAATTTCGTAAGTTGAGAACCACTCAACCTAAATGTGTTTCCTATTTTGTACGATTTTTTGCTATTTTTATTCACATTAGTTATCCAGGATGTAATTCACAAATCTTGCTGACACATAAGCTGTACTTTTGCACTATGTAAAACCTGGAATCCATTTCAATGCCGAACAAGCACAACAAACCAAAACCTAAACCTAAAAACTGAAACCGTTCAGAGTTTTACACAGCATAAATCTGTCTTTCTCATTTTCCCAGTGTCATATACAGTATGTGCCCAGGATCTTTCTAGGACTGGGGTGACCTACTGTACAGCATCTGCTGCTACAGCGAGAGGAGAGAATGTTTCCTTCACCTCCTCCTCACCTGTGCCTTGTTGCCCTCATTATTTTTCCTTTTGAAAAAGCCTCTCATGTCCATATGGCCTCGCCTTTGTGAATTAGCTAGCTATAGCTATACCCCCAGATGCCAACAATGGCGAGCCCTGTAACCTCACAAGCCCACACAAAGTGCACCTGTGCCAAGTAGTGTGACCCAAAATGTTTTTGATCAACAATGTCATATTATTTCAGAGTGCTTTAACCACTTGAACCCTAGCATCCCTGTGTTATAATGAAAATAGCAGATATATAAGCTCACAGCTAGTCGCAATGCAATTTGTTGTGAGCTTGTAGATTGGCCATTTTCGGTTCAAGTAATTATGGATTAAGTGGTTAATAAAATCAGAATGACCGTTGATACATTTGGAACTGTAGCCTCATGCTCGACACCTAAACCCAATAAACTTACTGTTTATGAAATGCAACAGTGCCAAAATGCATACTTTCATGTGATTATCACATTCATGTATGCATGCACTCTCATACACGCACATTAGCAAGCGGCCATTGAGCCTATAGCTGTAATGAAAATATACCATGGGGTCTTTGCATATGCATAAACTTTAGCATAGTAAGTGCCACAGTATAGTGCTGTTTTATGTTGCTGCCGGTCATGTAATATCCATAGTGTATGAATATTGCATGTGTGGTTCATTCCACTCTTGGTCTGTGTTATTGTGTCAAACACAAGGCTAGTTTTGTCTTTTCATAGTAACAGAGGAGGGCTTCCTTCGCCTCCAGCTTGGTTTTGGGGCCAGCTCTTGTATGATTGGTGCTTTATTTCTGCATAGTGAGCACAAGGGGGGCAGAGGAAAGAAGTGTGGAGAGATAGCGGAGGAGGGGTGGGGCTTCAAAGAGAGACCCCCGGCATTGCGCCTCAGGTTTCCATCTGTCGGCAAAAGCGGTGCAACATGCACAAAAGCACATACACATCATGTCCACACACACACACACACACACACACACACACACACACACACACACACACACACACACACACACACACACACACACACACACACACACACACACACACACACAAAGACACAAGAAAAAAGTACATAAACATGAGACACACCCACGCAGAACACCATCTGAGAGAGATATAAAGTGGAAGGGTTGATGAAAGAAAGGTGTGACAAACAGAAAGACAGTCCAACAGTCAGAGTCATGGAGTGCTGCATGCTGAGAGGAGTGATTGTGTGCATGGCGTTATGCCATTGAAAGGCTCACTGGCAAGGGCCAGAGGTATAGCTAGAGAAACTCGAGAGCTTCCTACAGAACAGCAACACGAGGGAGGTGTGGGGAACACACAGTACAGGAAGATTACTGGGTATAGCTCAGCCAGCACTGCAGTGACAGGGACCAGGGAGGAGGCCAACGACATGAACTGTCGAACGACAACAGGACTGCGGGGGCGGTCTCTCATCGGCTGAGTCAGCCATCAGCGGGACCGCAAACTGTCCGGGGGGGGGGGGGCAGTGCCGGGGGGTAGCGGGACCAGCCGTGACCCAAGTGCAGCGTCGGCTTGCCCATCAGAAAGGCAGCGGGGTCTGACAACGGGTATAACGGGTATTACGAAAACCGGGTGGGACATGCATTCACAACTTGCATTGTTCCCAACTTGCATGGTTCCCACGTAGGCCGGTGCCCAATGGCCACCGGTTTAGTTATATATATTACATTATTAATGCTGTTCTTATAGATTTTCAGCTTGCATGCTTTCACTTCATGCAAGAGAACATTGGTTTTGCTGCTAGAAAAGCGCTCTGTGTGTCTCCGCCAATAAAGGACTGCGCCTCACGCCGGGCGCAGCTCGTTCTTAAAGGTGATGGCAGCCGACAATCTGATTGGTTTCGTTAATGTAATGCCAACACACACCCATGACGCTAACACATTTCTCCCACATATATGCGTCCTGTTGACATGGACACACTCCAAGCCCCCAGAACTGTGGTATAACAGTGAAGTTGCCGTCGCCTGGTGGTCAAATCTGGGATTGCAGGACTTCCACATTTAAAACACTACAGCGTGTCTACCATTTGAAACCCTAGTGCACTTTCTCTGTGCTCAAGTCTTCCGCATTTGAGCCAAGGAAGGTAGATTAAAGAAGAGACGACGCCGGGCATGTGCCATGATACTCATGATGGAAAACTCGCACCGGAAGTTTGATGAAATATATTGCAGTGAATGAGAGCCGGCTGGACAGCTTAATGTGAACAAACACTATTTCTGAACGATTGCGACCGTTGCCATTTAATCGGTTCAGGAATATAAAAGAAGACATATCACAGGTTGTTTTGTGACCACTGGTTTTTCGATGTGCACAGTAGTTAGTTTTATTGAGGCATCTAAACAGCGGCAGGTATCGTTTCAGGCTCGGTAGTATCGCAAGATTTGGTGCTTATTTATGCTTATTTATAAGCTGGTCCACTCGGCTCTCATTGACTCCGATGTATTCCATCGAAGTCCTGGCTGCATTTTTCCACCCAGAGACGAATCTGCCGGCTGGAATTGCTGGATAGAGAAAATGACATCGGTGTCCTTTCCTTAATTTAGCTTCCTTGATTTGAGCACCAAAATGTGGTGCTCAAATCTGAGCGCCAGAATTTGGTGCTCAAATCAAGAAAAATTTGTTAGTAGAGTGTTCGGGTGCGCTGGTGAGCAACTTTCATTGAAATGAATAGGTGGGGGAGGGGCCGTCCGCCCTCTAGATATATAACTCTATGACCCCCCCCCCCCAGGCGCAAGGTAAGACCATGCGCCATGGTACAAAGTTCCACCAAAAATAGTGGCTTCAGACTTAAATTGAGGATCTTACAGCGTAGAGATTTTGATACCATTTTGGTGAAAAAAGGGGGGGGGGGGGGGTCACATAAACTGTGGGTCCATGACCTAATGCATATCAAACCGGGGGTCCTTGAAATGAAAAAGGTTGAGAATCACTGCTGTAGCCTATGGTTAAGTGATACTTGGTGGCTGCTGCCAGATGCCATATAGAGATAAAGATGGATCCTATCGCTAAGCAGAACTCCTCTGTACTAGAAAGCACCAGACTTACTACACGGTGATGGCAGTAACAGGGAAGGAGCCGGGACAGGCAATACGGCTCAGCATCTATATGCTAAGTTGCCTTGGCGAGGATAACAGTAGAAGCAGCAGTAATATATTCATGCATGCATACAGTGATCTGTTTCACCCCCCAGCCACACTAGGCTGAGGCTCTTCGGTGGAATCACAACCCAGTTCAACAGACTCCCTGAGAAGCAGTCAACCACAGCAGGGGAGGCTGAGGGAACGAGGGGGCATGGAAACAGGTGGGCGTTGGAATGGAGGCATCCTGTGTGTGTGTTTGTGTGTGTGTGTGTGTGTGTGTGTGTGTGTGTGTGTGTGTGTGTGTGTGTGTGTGTGTGTGTGTGTGTGTGTGTGTGTGTGTGTGTGTGTGTGTGTGTATTAACAGAATTGTTAAAATTGTGATCATGTTCCATAACCACTTAAGCCCTATTTGAAAAGTACCAAACGTATCAGATCGCTTGGCATCGTGACAGATTGTGAGCTTTTAGATCTGATTTTGTTTATAAAATGATATACAAGTATGTGGTTAAATGAGAATTCATATTTGAAGATAGTGATAAAATATGTGATGAATATGTATTTGATCGATTATGTCAGTACCTGACTTATTTACAATGGGCTTGCAATCAATACAATGAACTACCATGTAGATTTGGACATGGTAGCTACAATACAAACAATATTGTAGCTGCCACAGTATTAACATTGCATTGCTCTTACCATGTTGTTGCACCACAAACAAACAAAGAAACAAACACATCAATAAATGAATAAATAAATACATGCGTTAAATAAAGTGGTACATGCAAAGAACTTTACATTAGTTGTAGAGTTCACAGGCTGATCTGGAGTCAGTTTGGCTGTTGACTTTGGATAGGATGTGAATAAAGAGCAACAGATGTTGGAACAGCGCCTGCAGGAATATGTCTAATCAGAGCCACATAAAGGACCTTGTTCCATCCTGGCAAACATGGAAGGAGGGTAGAAAAATGAAAGAAGAAAGGCTGCGATAAGAAAGCAAGCGAAATGTTTTGCGAGCAGGCGGATATCAAAAAGACTGCAAGATGGCTTGAATTTTAAGCGTGTCAAAAACAAAAGCTGCGTGAGGACGGAGGTTGTTGAACACAACATGTTGATGTTCAGTGGAGAAAGACAGTTCTGATACACACAGTTTATAAAGCAATCCAGTATGTGTATGGGTTGCCATGAGTCTAATTCATTCTTCAGTGTTGCTTGACAAAAAAATTACATATTTTCAAAAAAGTATACAGTCTGCTTCTTCTTCTACGTCTAATCCTATGATCATGTTTGAGTGCGATTGCACTTCAGTCAGTGTATATGTATGTACATGTTTGTGTGCGTGTTGTTGTTTCATGTGTGCGTGTGTAGGCAAAATGTGCACATGTCTGGTGCAATCCCCACGCCACTACAACTCCGAAAGGCGACCGCTCTTTCCAAAGGTTGCATCAGTGTTACGCCGCAACATCAAGCCTTGCTGTGCTCTCCCTGGGAAAACAATGGCTTATCTACTCCCCCTGTCCTCATCTGACAACATCAGCATTCAACCCCTCTTTAGTACTCAGGCAGCGATGAGCTACTTAGCAGCGCAAGCTCATAGGATTAAACGCTGATCTACTCATTCACTTACAGCACTGCAAAATACAAGGCTTGGTGATATGGGAGAGTTTAAAAGTTGCAGGTTAGACAGTTCGGTCACTTATCACCAGATGAGCCACTCCATGGCTTTTCACCCTCAGTAGACACTTGAAGTGGACATGATAAAGACTGGGGCACAATGGGTCCAGAATGACTCTAATGGCCCATGGTTTCTATTGGAAGAAAACGTGCATTGAGAATGAATGTATGCTTTCAAGGCAATGGCATGCAAATGGATTCAGAGGCTTTTGTCTTTTCGGGGGACCTTAAGGCGCAGAGTCTGGTTGCAATATTGGGCGGTGCAGGATGGACATTGAAGTGCGTTGGAGCGTTTTATTGGAGGATATAGCAGCAGGCGGACTTTATGTTGATGGATGTGGGGTTGAATGAGACAGAATTATTCAGAGGTGTATGAACCAATACCATCAATGGAGATTATTGAGTGTTATTGCCCGGTTTACCATTATTGTTCGAGAATCATGGAGCTTAGGGCGTGGATTTGGACTGTGATTTAATGCCCTTGTATTGATAGTAGGATATAGGGTAAAGTATTCATCCTTTCATTGCATTGAGGTGCTGGAGAAAAAACGGATTCCTTTCAAGAAAAAAAAGAAGAAATAATTAAATAATAAATTAAGAAGAAGAGATGACATTCAAACAAGCATCTGTGTAGGAGGGAATGAATGCCTACTCGCTGTTTTGTTCCTCTCAAAATGTAAACAGAGAGAAGAAAGGCTTTGTGCAGGACCCATCATCAGGGTTCAACATTCCTATTGGTAATCAGAAACAGCATGATAAATATTCCTATCCCTAGTTATATATAATAAATTGTTGATGTTATGGTTCCTTTGCACCGAGATAAACCTCAGTGTCTCCTCAGCCTTTGAATTATACTTACAGCTGAGCTTTATCCATGTTTGACATGGTGAGTTCCCTAAGCAGGGAGGCCGCTCATGGCACCAATTCAGGCAATTTAGCCGGCCTGATATGGCAGCTGACCAGTAAGTGAAAGTTTATCACCCTCACATACCGTTTATGAAGCCTCTCTCTCTCTCTCTCTCTCTCTCTCTCTCTCTCTCTCTCTCTCTCTCTCTCTCTCTCTCTCTCTCTCTCTCTCTCTCTCTCTCTCTCTCTCTCTCTCTCTCTCTCTCTCTCTGCGTACGGGCATTTCCCCTAAACTGGGAAAATGCTGCCATCCCACCGTAGGTCTCACCATTAATGGTCATATTAATCATCACTTTTGCAGACAAGAGAAGCTTCTAACTTCTCATCAAACAGATCTCTCTTGCTGCGAATCGTGTTTAAATGTTTTTTTCCTCACGATTTCAGAAGGAGGTTTCTGGTCGTGTCAGGGACGGGGAAGCGCTTATTTGCCTCACCCGTCTTGTCAGCGTGGGAGGCCTGCATCGGCTGCTAAGCTCGGGCAATCTCTTTCCTAGCGGCTCACGCGGGTGCCTCAAGGCCTCACTGTTTGTGTGCCTGTCTTGTTTTCACGTAATGTAAAAAGTCACACATGTAAAACCATTCATTCGCTATTCAGTTGAGAGTGAAACGAATGGAGCGCTCCCCTCTCTCTGACCCATCCAATCTAACACTAACCGCCTCACAGCATTCTGATGGACTGCTCTCTGGTGGGTGTCAGCGTGTGTCATCGAGCTTATTTGATACTTTTTCCAATATTTCCCCGTTTTCCTACATTTACAGTGACATACATACAGTATATATATATACACTTACTTGAGGGTAAGATATATCTTACCCTATCATTTTGTGGAGTGCAATATTGAAACAAAAGTGCATCATAACGTTCAGCCCTCAACTGGCTCCAATATTCAACTGTCTTGAGAAATAATGTATTAGTGAGAAAAGAGGACATTGACTCAGACCATAACTGCCGTGTGTGTGTGTGTGTGTGTGTGTGTGTGTGTGTGTGTGTGTGTGTGTGTGTGTGTGTGTGTGTGTGTGTGTGTGTGTGCGTGCGTGCGTGTGTGCGTGCGTGCGTGCGTGCATGCGTGGGTGTGCGCGCGTGTGTGTGTGTGTACTGCTGTGATACACTCAATCCAGGAAGTCCCATGACCCTTTTATTATAACACACATGCATTCACACACACTTTGTCCCCTCTCTCTCTCTCTCTCTCTCTCTCTCTCTCTCTAAGCTTCTCTCCTCTCCCCTTTCTCTCTCTCTAGCCTCACTACTTCATGTCCCAGGGAGAAATAAACACATGGGTTAGAGTGTTTCTTTCCTTGCTGATGAGATGCATGGCAGCTATATTTAGAAACTGGCCATTTTCTCAAAGCATGCTTAAAGAAGAAAAGAAGAAAAATGGTTGATCACCACTTCCTGCCCTGGAAAAGACTAAATGCAGCTTTTTTTCTTATGAATTTACTTATTTATTTTTAAATTGAATTGCCTCATGCCCTCAAGACTTTCTATTTTGTACACTTGGAACAAATTGCAACTTAAAAGGCAGTAGGCCTATAGTGGAAGTAGTTTAAAATAACCCAACAAACTTTGATTTAATTAAATCATCCTCTCAGTAGAATACACTTTTTTTTAGAGGCTAAGCATTCAGGCATGCTCTTAAAGTAGATTCATACATTTGGCATACATGAAGTACGAAGCATAATAAATGTCAATAGGTTTACCGTATTATATGCCTGTGTGATTCATTGTTTTAAACATTGTAGCCTGCCGTAGTAAAGTGCAAAGGAAGAAACCGTCACAAAGTTAAAACTAATTAGCCAGTGCGGTACCCCAACGGCTCTCTCCATGAGTTCAACGCCCTCTCTAATATTTTTTTTTGCTGAGCAATTCATTGTGTTAATCGAACCAGTCCTGCAGTGAAGTGTTTGCGGATAAAGAACACGTCTCTCAGTGGAACAAATTAGCTCCATTAGCCATATGATAAAAGGGAGAATCTCCATTTCCCCGAGCGAAGTCAAGCAGCAAAGCACAGCTCCCTGGGACGCTCGACGGGGTCGGAAATTTTTCTGTTGACCGGTGCACTTCTACTGATCTATTACGCTACCGAAGGGTTTTACTTGGGGTTACACGTCGGCTTATTTATTTATTTCTCATCTCGGTGGGATTTTCCATCGGGGGTCTATTTAAGGAACTACAGGAAGTAGCGTACCCGAGGGTTCACCCCCACTGACAGCTCTCATGGGAGTTTGAGTTCATGGGAACCAGTGTGAGTTCTCCCTCCCACTTTATTTATTTATTTATTTATTTTTCCTGTAGGCTTTCTCATCCAGTGGTGTCTTCGTTCTCTCATTACATCATTTTTCACCCAGCACCTTGTCCTAATTCTCTCCGTCTTTGCAAACCCCTTCTAGAGCTTTCTGCTCGGCTGTTTTGCCTTAACCAATTCCATTTCTTCTTTGTAAGGTCTAACAAAGGACAGGCACCTATATGGTCCTCTGTGATTTAACGACCTTTGTCTATCACAACTATCATCTCTCATCTTTATTCTACTGAATCAGCTTAATTGCTATCCTCCCCTCCATCTCGGTTCTCTGGCTCTTATCTCTTGCCTGACATTGTTATCTGGCTCTTATCTTTCTCAGCCCGAAACAGACCACACACACACACACACACACACACACACACACACACACACACACACACACACACACACACACACACACACACACACACACACACACACACACACACACACACACACACACACACACACTGGTTTCGCAAACTTTTTGGAACATTGCACTTTTTGGAACTTACATTCAATCCATATTCCCTACCATAACCATAACCAACTGATGTAATCTGAACCTTAGCCCAAACCCTAACCTTGCGAAATTGCAGTAAAATCTAATTAGGGACACCACTTATGTCCCCAATTTAACATGCCATCACAAATCAATTTGTTTGATGTCCAAAATGTTTCCCGCAATGTGGCTATGACACACACACGCACGCACGCACGCACGCACGCACGCACGCCCACGCACGCACGCACACACACACACACACACACACACACACACACACACACACACACACACACACACACACACACACACACACACACACACACACACACACACACACTCATTTCAACCCACCACATGTGTGACCCCTTGATCCTTAAAGCCTCTGACCCTCACTTTCCGTTCATCTGGCCCTTATTAAAACAAGCACTGATTGGAAAACTAACGGTAGCCAAGATTACACTGTAATGAAGGAAATCTCTCTTTCTTCTCATAGTTCTCTCTCTCTCTCTCTCTCTCTCTCTCTCTCTCTCTCTCTATCTCTCTCTCTTTCTACTTTCACCTCACTCAGCCAAATGAGTGAAAAGTAGGACGATCAAGCTGGTTGATTGGAGAGTGGGATATTGGAAATCTGTCAGCTTCACAAAATGCTGACCGAGTGAATGGGTCACAAAAACCAGCATAATTGGTTTAAGGAACTGCAAAAAAGCACAGAGCATGCCCTATGAATTGT